>NC_091953.1:6159521-6227021 GCF_031021105.1 Erythrolamprus reginae | reverse complement strand
AGATCGTATCTTTTGCTCCGAATTTGAGAGGGTGCAAATCAAGAGCTTCTTTTAAAAGCTGGAATGAAATTGTGCCCGTTCTAGAGATAGTTCTGGCTTTTGTGTGTTTTTGTTGTTGTTGGTGGTGGTGGTGGTGGTGATTTTCTCTCCACTCTGAAGCTTTTTTGGTGCAAACCGACTGAACTCAAATGGGTTCATAAATTTTTCAATACATGTTAGATGGCAATTTTCATTGTTACCTCTATTATGCATCTCCTGAGAACATTTAGACCCTCTGTTCCAACCTGGTGGTCCCCAAGTATCCTCATAGTTATCAATTCTTTCCTCTCCTCTCCTCTCCCCTCCTTCTTCTGTCCTCTCTCTCTCTCTCCCTCCCTTCCTCCCTCCCTTCCTTCTCTTCTCTCATTTTCTCCCTTCCTTCTTTTTCCTGTCCTCTTCCTTCCTTCCCTTTCCTCTCTTTTCCTCTCCCTTCCCTTCCCTTCTTCCACTCTATTTTCCTTTCCATTCCCTTCCCTTCTCTTCTCTTTCCTTTTTTCTCCTGTCCTCTCTCTTCCTTCCTTCTTTCCTTCCTTCTTTCCTTCCTTCTTTCCTTCCTTCTTTCCTTCCTTCCTTCTCTTCTCTTCTCCTCTCATTTTCTCCCTCCCTTCCTTTTCCTGTCCTCTTCCTTCCTTCTTTCCTTCCTTCCTTCCTTCCTTCTCCTCTCCTCTCCCTTCCCTTCATCCACTATGTTTTCCTTTCCTTTCCTCTCCCTCCCTTCTCTTCTCTCATTTTCTCCCTTCCTTCCTTTTCCTGTCCTCTTCCTTCCTTCCTTCCCTTTCCTCTCCTCTCCTCTCCCTTCCCTTCCCTTCATCCACTCTATTTTCCTTTCCTTTCCATTCCCTTCTCTTCTCTTCCCTTTTCTTCTTTCTCCTGTCCTCTCCCTTCCTTCCTTCCTCCCTCCCTCCCTTCCTTCTCTTCTCCTCTCATTTTCTCCCTCCCTTCCTTTTCCTGTCCTCTCCCTTCCTTCCTTCCTTCCTTCCTTCCTTCCTTCTTTCCTTCCTTCCATTTTTCCTTCCTCCGAATACAGAAGAATTATTATTACATCCTTTTCCTTTGTCATTTTCTCCCACTCCAAACCCAGTTTCCAAAAACAGGAATAAATACATACGGTATATACTTGTGGCAGTATTTGAACACAGCAGAAGTGAGATGGTTCGCAGTAACAGAAAAACATGGCGTGGTAGAATAACTGGTATAAATTACTTTTGGACAATGTGCTTTTTGTGTATGTGCATTTTTAATGTTTGCCTTACCTTTGCCGCCTGTGACTCGTTGTTTCTAACTCCTTTTTGTGCATTCTGAATAACATTGCTTTCTCAGAAAGGAATAATATCATAGCTGTGCATTTGTGTGTTTGTGTGTGTGTATATGTGGTGTGTGATTTATTTCACTGTCTGCATAAGCAAGGCAGTATGCCGGCTCCTGGGGATTTTCAGATTTCCCTTCTACGGATAATGGTAACAACCCACATCTGGTTTTCTTTGCAAAGTCTCCTAAGCAATTTCTCCTAATATATGCAGTTATTAACTACAATTCCATAAGAAACCTCTTTCTGTAATAAAACAACAAGAGACAACCAAAAAGGGAAAAAGTTAACTTTAATGACAACATGTGGCCTTAAAGATTTAGAGCAACAAATAAGTTTCTGTGGGAGAAATTAGGTTCCGTGTTCGATATAGGCATGCAATTAATGTCCTTTTTAAAAAAAAATACACACCCTTGTTGTGGTTAGCTCTGGTCCAGCTCCTGCCCCAAGGAATGTGGAGGTGGAGGTGGGGGAAACATCCACATGCCACAGGCCTGTTTTGCTCCCGATAGAATCTGCCCATGAAGTCTCCTCTGACCAAGGAAGCGTGAGTGACAGGGAAGAGGGGAATTTGGCAGACAGCCCAGGAGGAGATCAATCATCCTTATCATCCCTGAATTCTGAACAAGAACTTATGACGGACCCACGTGTGCGTAGAGTGATGCATAGGAGAGAACAACTGAAGGATTATTACAGGAGATAAGTGAGGCCACCGGTGGTTGGGTGGGGCTGCTGTAATTAGTGCTACAGATAAAAGGAGCAGCGTGCTGATTTAGCCTTGTGGAAGTTTATCTGATTCATAGTTTTGTCAAGATCGTGGTTTGCTGTTTCCCTGTTCAAGACTGTGGAATTTCTGGACTTTGGAATTGGACTCAATTTCCCAGTTACTGGGTGAGAAATTGGATTGCACTTAATCTGTGCCTTATGTGTACCAGAAAATCCATTTGACATTTAAACCATCTGTCTGAAGTATTGTTGTTGTTGTTGTTGTTATCTCAATACAACACAGCAAACGAGATCACTCTGCTGGATTTCATATTTCATCACCAGTCAGGTGCTTCCAAAGCACCTAGGACTGTGTGATGTAGCGGCGAATTATGTGTGCCAATCCCAGTAAAGTGGCCTTTTGCAATTGACAGATGGAGATTTTGTCAATTCCGATGGTTTTCCAATGTCCGCTGAGATCCTTTGGCACTGCGCCCAGCGTGCCAAGTACCACTGGGACCACTTTCACTGGCTTATGTCAGAGTCGTTGCAGCTCGATTTTTAGATCTTCGTATTTCACTAATTTCTCTAGCTGCTTCTCCTCAATTCTGCTGTCTCCTGGGATTGCGATGTCGATGATCTATACTTTCTTTTCCCTCACAATCAGGATGTCTGGTGTGTTATGTTTCAAAATTTGGTCAGTCTGAAGCCTGAAGTCCCACAGTAGTTTTGCTTGTTCATTTTCGACCACTTTTTCGGGCTTATGATCCTACCAGTTCTTTGCCACTGGTAAATGGTCGTTCTGGCACAAGTTGCAGTGGATCATCTGTGCCACAGCATTGTGTCTATGCTTGTAGTCAGTCTGTGCGATCTTTTTGCAGCAGCTGAGTATGTGATCGATTGTTTCATCTGTTTCTTTACAGAGTCTGCACTTTGGATCGTCTGTTGATTTTTCAATTCTGGCTTTGACAGCATTTGTTCTAATGGCCTGTTCTTGTGCCGCCAGTATTAGTCCTTCTGTCTCCTTTTTGAGTGTTCCACTTGTAAGCCATGACCAGGTCTTTTCTTTATACACTTTGCCTTCAATCTTCTCCAGGAACTGTCTGTGCAATGCTTTGTTCCGCCAACTGTCCATACAACATTGAATTACAGTTTTTCTGTACTGGTCCTTAGTTTTCTTCACCTTGAGAAGCTTCCTATTGTTGACCTCCATCAACACTGACTCTTTGCTCTCCTTCACATAATCAGCTAATGCATGCTTCTCTTCTTCTACTGTCTGCTTCACTTGCAAAAGTCCTCTGCTGCCTATTATTATTATTATTATTATTATTATTATTATTATTATTATTATTATTATTACCTTTACTTCAACCTTCATCACTCCTGATAAGTCCTATAGATCATAGCCACATCGAGGGGGATAATCAGGAGAGGGACGACATACAAATCTAAGAAATAAATGAATGAATGAATGAATGAATGAATGAATAAATAAATAAATGAATGAATGAATGAATGAATGAATGAAAGAAAGAAAGAAAGAAAGAATGAATGAATAAATAAATAAACAAAGAAAGAAACAAAGAAACAAAGAAATAAATAAACAAACAAGGGAGGAAGGGAGGAAGGAAGGAAGGAAAGAAAGAAAGAAAGGAAAGAAAGAAAGAAAGAAAGAAAGAAAGAAAGAAAGAAAGAAAGATGCTGCAGGGTGTTTGCAATGGCCCTGTCTCTGTATTATTTACCGGGTAATCTATCTGCTCTTCACGAATCAATATCTGATTTCCCCCCCCCCTTTCCTTCCTTCCTCATCTGCCTGAATTGAAAGCTGAGTAATGTCAGCAGTAACCAGCCTGACATCAATTAATATTTACTCTACTGATTCCTCCCAGAGTGAGTGACCTGTTCTGCGGAGCTTTTTCCAGACCGAGTGAGACGCTGTAATTATATTGAAGAATGATAGGTGCATAGGAATACCACGATCATTATTCCATTAACAAACACAAGAGCTGTGGAGCAAACACTACTGTTTCACTAATTAGCCCCGTTTCCTGACAATTGTTTGTTTGTTTGTTGTTGTTGTTTTGTCTCTTCCCCATTTTCTGGATTCTGCTGGTAGCATGTCAGTTTTTAAGCCACTCTGATGGAATCTAATCAACCCACAAAGTAATGCCTGGACAGCTTTTGTGCTATCTCACAATCAAAAATTAAACAACAATGTATCTGAGCAGTTTAGAAATTTCGCGCCTGTTGGAAAGTCGAGAATTTGAGCTCTTTTTAGAAGACTGACGGCAGAAAAAGACCTGGTCCATCTAGTCTGCCCTTATATTATTTCTGTATTTTATCTTAGGATGGATATATGTTAATCCCAGGCATGTATTCAGTTACTGTGGATTTACCAACCACGTCTGCTGGAAGTTTGTTACAAGCATCTACTACTCTTTCAGTAAAAAAATATTTTCTCGTGTTGCTTTTGATCTTTCCCACAACTAACCTCAGATTGTGCCCCCTTGTTCTGGTGTTCACTTTCCTATTAAAAACACTTCCCTCCTGAACCTTATTTAACCCTTTAACTGTTCTGCCGGGCTCTCTGGTAGGAGCCTCCCGAAAATTCAAGGGTACAAATTTCAGACACACACACGTTTGAAAATTCGAAACAATGTTCTTTATCACAAAATTCAAAATAAACAAAGCACTCTTTTTGTATTGCAAAGAGCACTCTTCCCAAAACAACCGGGTAGTCTGTACAATTACCCTTAAGCAGCCATTAAGTACTTAGCTAGCAGCTATGAAGAAACTTCACACCCCTTCTTCTTCCAACAAAGTGAGACACACACACACACACACGTTGCTCTGCTTTGGTTTCAAAGGCGTGAAAAAGCAACAAAGTCCAGCAACACAAGATTCCTGACGAACTCCAATCAGATATTCTTCCACAACTGCCAAACCCACATGCTGCTATTTATAGCAGCAGCCCTAATTACTGGAGCCCCACCCAAACACAAGTGGCCTCCCTTATTTCCTGTAATATGTTCTAACTTGGTCTCTTCTATGCATAATTCTGTGCTTGCGTGGGTCCAAAATGTCATCATCTGAATCAATGGAAGATAAGGGAGATTGACTGCCTGGGCTGTGTGCCAAGCCCCCCTCTGCCGAGTCACTTCCACCTTCTTCTTCGTCCAAGGAAACTAAACTCTGCACTGATTCTGTCGGCAATAACACAGGCCTGTGACATGTTGAATTTTCCCCTGCATCCACCTCCCCATTCCCTGGGGCAGGAGCTGGGTCAGAGCCAACCACAACATTAACATATTTAAATGTTTCAATCATGTCCCCCTTTTTCCTTCTGTCCTCCAAACTCTACAGATTGAGTTCATTCTTTTCTTCATTAAGTTTTATGCTTAAGACCTTTCACCATTCTTGTAGCCCATTTTTGGACCCGTTCAATTTTGTTAATATCTTTTTATAGGTGAGGTCTCCAGGACTGAAGACAGTATTCCAAATGTGGTCTCACCAGCGGTCTATACAGCGGCATCGCAATCTCCCTCTTCCTGCTTGTTATACCTCTAGCTATGCAGCCAAGCTTTCTACTTACTTTCCCTACCGCCTTTCCCTATGTCTTCAAAGAAAAACCAAGACAGTCAAGTTGCCTCTTGAATATTTTTTTCAGCACCTTTCGGACAACTAGGATTCTGGATGACTGAAAATCTCCATAGATATTTGACATCAAATTTTCCATAATGAGCACTTTTTTTTTTTTGAGCAGGAATGCAAGTTGAGACAATCATTATGGGTGGGTCGCACTTTTTCCTGGCAAGGAAATCTGTGATGTATTTCTCCAGCTTTCCTAATATGAAAACCATGGATAGGAAGCATGCATTTTATTCTTTCTGCTTATATTGTTTCCAAAATGTGATTCCTCCACTGAAGAAATCTGAAGTGCTGAGGACTGTTTTTAGTTTAAGTGGATCAACTAAGTTTGTTTTGAATGAACTTCTGTTTTCTATTCTTCTTTTTTGTAAGTTTGCTTTACTGATTACAAGCCACCCAGAATTGTTTTCAAGATGGGAGGCTGTAGAAATGTTTTTAATAAATAAATTCTCCCTATTGCTTTTTATTCTTGTTTGCCACCCAGCGTGAGGAAGCCTTACAAGTATGACTTATAAACAAACAAATCAAACACAATTATAATATCATGTTAGTAAAATCCAGAGTTTTTCAACCTCAGCAGCTTTAAGACGTGTGAATTTCAAATCCCAGAATTCCCTAGCCAGCATTCTTAGATGTGAAATCCGCTCGTTTTATAAAGTTGCTGAGACTTGAGAAACACTGGTATAATCTATAGAAAGATGTAATGTATGAGGTTTTTTTTTTTTTAAAATCATAAAGTGAGAAACCAAAGCATTGTTTGGACTTTGACATCTGGATAAATTTCATTAAAGTGAGCAATAAAAAATGAAGTACAACCAATCCATATACAAATAACTGAATGAAGATGTTTGCATAATGTAAGTCTTCTTTGGTCTTCTTCATAATCCACTTATAAATCTGAAAGAAAAAAGTGATCACACCATTTTTTAAAAAAACCCAATAATCCTCTCTTCTTAATACACACTGTTGAAATGATTGCTTGTACAATAGTTCCAGCAGAAAAGTTCCATCTGGAATATTGGAATAGCTTTATCAATTGTGGCAATTTGAAGCGGTGCCTACTTCAATTCCCAGAATTCCTCATGCTAGCTGGGCAATTCTGGGAGTTGAAGTCCACACAGTAAGGGGCGAGTACAAGTGCACTAGAGTGCCTTCCGTCCCCTGTCCTATTGCTCTCCTATATCTCCTGTACCTTTCTTCTATTCCTATATCTCTTCTTCTTTTCTTTCATTGATATGTTCTATTACTATATCTTCTTTTCTATTCTTTCTTAGATATGTTTTACTATGAGTATCTCCTCTATAACCTTCATCATGTATTTTACTATGTGTATATAGATATGTACCCACTAAAACCCTCATTGTGTATTGGACAAAATAAACAAACAAACAAACAAACAAGTAAACAAGTAAACAAGTAAACAGATAGATAGATAGATAGATAGATAGATAGATAGATAGATAGATAGATAGATAGATAGATAGATAGATAGATAGATAGATAGATAGATAGATAGATAGATCAATCTTCCAGTATGCAAGGTTGTATACAATTCTGGGTGCCACATATTTGACAGGTCTGAAAAAGTCCAGAAAAAGGTGGGAAAGATGATACACAGAATCATCTATCCAGATTTATTTATTTATTTTTATTGATTGATTTTGTCCAATATACAATGAGGGTTTTAGTGGGTATACATATAGTAAAATACATGATGAATGTTATAGAGGAGATACTCATAGTAAAATATATCTAAGAAAGAATAGAAGAGAGGTTATAGGGATAGAACATATCAATGAAAGAATAGAAGAAGAGATATACCCTGTTTCCCCGATAGTAAGACACCCCCGATTGTAAGACGTATCGGGGGCTTCAGGGGGGTCGGCTAATATAAGCCGTACCCCGAAAGTAAGACATATGTCTTACTTTCGGGGAAACACGGTATTGCCGGGGGGGGGGAGCCTGATGACGTCGCTTCCAAGCTCCCCGCGCGCCCCTCGCCTTCGCCTCGCCGGGGCGCCACCGTCTCTTCCCCGGCTTGGCAAAGCGAAGGACGGTGCTGGTCCGAAGCGAGCCGAGCGGGTGGCGGCTTGCAGTGAAGGCGCTCGTCCCAGCAACCGAGTCCTGCCGAGGCTCGGCTGCAAGCGGCCAGCGAGGCCGACCGGCTCCGAGGCGAGCAGCCAGAGCTGCGCCCTCCTTCGCCCGCCTCCTTTCCGGCAGGCAGATGGGGCTGCCCAACTGCGCAGAGTGGCTCCTCCCCTCCAGACACGCTTCCCCGACACGCGTCTGCGGCTCCACACGTGCACGCCGCTTGGAGCCCTGAGGTTGAACTTGGAAAAGGGCTCATGAGGCTCCTGTCCCGCGGCTGCCCTTCTGGACTCTGGGGAGATGCCTTCGGGAACGCGACCCTTTCAATTTTTTTCCAATGTAAGACATACCCCGAAAGTAAGACGTAGTGGGGCTTTTGGGGGTAAAAAGAAAGTAAGACACTGTCTTACTTTCGGGGAAACACGGTAGGAATAGAAGAAAGGTATAGGCGATATAGGAGAGCAATAGGACAGGGGACGGAAGGCATTCTAGTGCACTTGTACTCGCCCTAAAGTGTTGGGGGTTTGGGGATGACACTATGGAGTCCGGTAATGAGTTCCCCGCTTCGACAATTCGGTTACTGAAGTCATATTTTTTACAGTCAAGTTTGGAGTGGTTAATATTAAGTTTAAATCTGTTGTGTGCTCTTGTGTTGTTGTGGTTGAAGCTGAAGTAGTCGCCGACAGGCAGGATGTTGCAGCATATGAAAAAGATTGTGGATTCTCCATATATGGAGGTTTGTAAAGAGAATAGAAATCACATGAATTGTTAATACTACTATATAATGCGTTGGTAAGGCCACACTTGAAATACTGCATTCAGTTTTGGTCACCATGATGTAAAAAGGATGTTGAGATGCTATAATGAGTGCAGAGAAGAGCAAGAAAGATGATTATGAGACTGGAGGCTAAAACCTATGAGGAACGGTTGCATGATAGCAGTGTTCCAACATCTCAGAGGTTGCCACAAAGAAGAGGGAGTCAACCTCTTCTGCCAAAGCACCTGAGGGTAAGACAAGAAGCAATGGGTAGAAACTAAACAAGGAGAGAAGAAACTTAGAACTAAGGACAAATTCCCTCAAAGTTAGAACACTTGATCTGTGGAACAACTTTCCTCGAGAAGTTGTGAATGCTCCAACACTAGAAGTTCCTTTATAATTATTTGTCTTAAGTAGTGCAGGCTCTCCTGCCCGAGCAGCGATTTGGACTAGAAGACCTCCATAGTCTCTTCCAACTCTGTTGTTGTTGTTGTTGTTGTTGTTGTTGTTGTTGTTATTATTATTATTATTATTATTATTATTATTCATCATGACCATCATCGTCATCGTCATCATTATTATTATTATTATTATTATTATTATTATTATTATTATTATGTCAATACAACACAGCAAACGAGATCACTATGCTGGATCACCATTCAAGCACCTAGGACTGCGTGATGTAGCGGCGAATTATGTTTGCCAATCCCAGTAAAGTGGCCTTTTGCAATTGACAGATGGAGATTTGGTCAATTCTGATGGTTTTCAAATGTCCACTGAGATCCTTTGGCACTGCGCCCAGTGTGCTAAGTTTTAAGTTGTTGTTGTTGTTGTTGTTGTTGTTGTTATTATTATTATTATTATTATTATTATTATTATTATTATTAGCATTACCATTACCATTACCATTACCATTACCATTATTAAGAACCAAGTTCAGAAAGTCCCAACGATGCCACGGTTCCATGGTTGGCCATGACTCCTGCCCACTTTGAAGCTAGTTTGAATTTGTGTGTCTTTCCCCCACTTCCCTGGAAATAAAATCTGAATTAGTCCTGTTTATTCTAGCTCAGTCCTTTATCACTTCCTACACACACACACACAGAGAGAGAGAGAGAGAGAGAGAGAGAGAGAAGACACATCTCTAAATGGCAACCCTGGGTGAGTATTTACAAGAACAGTGGAGAAAACAGCAGGCTCCAAAGGTAACCAATATAGATCTCCTTCAGCCCAGTTCTAGAATGAGAAGCGGCAGTTTCTCCCCCCCCTCCACCTTCTCACAAGAGGATTTAATATATCTGAGAGTTTGTAAACCCTGGGAGGGACATTGATTTATGGCTCCAAATCAAGGATTATTTCTGTCAACTTGCTCAAAGGAATTTACCCTGTTTCCAGACACATTTTCCCCTTTCCGGAAAAAAAGAGATCAAAGACGATGAAGGAAAGCTTATTAAAAGTCATTTTGGTCTTGAGGTCACCTTGTTCTTCTCCCCCACTCCAGCCTACCCCTCCTTGTGTTTCCAAGGGACAGGGAGACTGTCCATTCATCAATAGCTATCGTAGCAACCAGGCAAGGAGATGATGGCCAGGCCTATAAAACCTCTGCTCCTCGAAAGCCCTTGAAGGCGGGACAAGAAACGACGGATATAGAAAACTAATGGAGTAGAGAAGCAACTTAGAACTAAGGACTAAACAATGTCGGTTGGCGGGTCCCAGGGGAAGAGCCTTCTCTGTGGCAGCCCCGGCCCTCTGGAACCAACTCCCCCCAGAGATTAGAACTGCCCCTACTCTCCTTGCCTTTCGTAAGCTCCTTAAAACCCACCTTTGTCGTCAGGCATGGGGGAACTGAGACATCTCCCCCGGGCATATACAATTTCTGCATGGTATGTTTGTATGTATGTTTGTTTAGTAAATGGGTTTTTTTTAAATATTTTAAACTACAATTTAGATTTGTTATGAATTGTTTTGTTCTGTTGTGAGCCGCCCCAAGTCTGCGGAGAGGGGCGGCATACAAATCTAAATAAATAGATAGATAGATAGATAGATAGATAGATAGATAGATAGATAGATAGATAGATAGATAGATAGATAAATAAATAAATAAATAAATAAATAAATAAATAAAAAAATAAAAAAATAAGGAGGAATTTCCTGACAGGGAGAACAATTCATCAGCGGAACGACTTTGCTTCCAGAAGTTGGGAACGTTCCAACGTTGGAGGTTTTTAAAGAAGAGATTGGGTAACCATTTGTCTGAAATTTTATCTATTCTTTTATTTATTTATTTTGTCCAATACACAATAATACGCAATGAAGGTTATAGAGCAGTGGTTCTCAACCCTTCTAATGCCGCGACCCCGTAATACAGTTCCTCATGTTGTGGTGACCCCCAACCATAAGTAAGGCATATCTCTTTAAAAGATACTGTACAATATTAACCCTTTATTTACTGGCCTCATATTTTCTACTGTGTTATTTTTACACTCTTTTAGAAATTGTGATTTTTGTTAGTCACCCAGAGTCCTGTTGGAATGGGGCAGCATATAAATGTATATAAATAAATAAGAAATAAACTTTTTCTTTTAATTAAACTAAATATTGTTGTGAGCCGCCCCGAGTTTGCGGAGAGGGGCGGCATATAAATCCAATAAACCTAACCTAAACATTGGATACTTTCCTATGTGAGTCTAGGTGAACAAAAGAGAAAAAAAGAAGAAGCCCAAATCCTTTTTTTGGTTTTTTAAAATAAGATGTTTTGCATTCGAATGTTGTCCTTTCCCGAATTTTTTTTTTTGTAGCCAGTAATCAATGGGGACGGTTGGGAAAGAAATCTAAAAGAATCAGGTAATTATCCCAAACACTACTCAATTCTTTCTTGTATGTTTTGCTGGGAAGCTTCTAAGAGGGGGAAAAAACAACAACAGTCAAACACTATCTTATCTCTGAAGTACACACACAGACACAAAAAGAGATATTTGCCAACTGCCTAATAGATGAATGGTGTAATTTATCACTGAAATAACATTGCTCCCTCTGGAAATTCGCAGTAGGTTGGCCTTTCGTTACCTCCCCACCGGTGATGGGTTTCAAGAATCTACGCCCGTGCATGGTTAGGTGGGGAGTGTGTCATATGACTGAGTGGGTGTGGCCAATGTGACATCACTCACGCCCACACCCAGTCAATCACGTGACCCCTCGTGAGATTTTGCTTCTGTGCATGAAACAAAAAAAATATGAAAAAAGATGGTGGCGCCCATAGGACTGCCACGGAGCGGTCCCACGCAAATTGCACAATCTGGCAGCTGCTACTAGTATGCAGGCCACTACCACACCGGTTTAATAATAATAATAATAATAATAATAATAATAATAATAATAATAATAGGTACATCCGTCTTTGATATCCACGTTTTTCAGGCTCCGAGTTGTAATAACACTTCATGATTGTGCGATTCTCTGACATTGAGAATTTCTGCCACTTTTTGATTTGTAAGCTTTCTTTGTTGTGTTCCTGTAGCTCATTTGTCGATGGCTGCCCAGGTTCCACAGCATCCATCGCGATCCTTTTTATCCTGGGCGACGACCGAGCCAGTATGGACTTCTTTTTGTTTTGTCTCTCCATTAGTTTAAATGGGTTAGGTACGTTTAGTCTGGCTCCTCTGCTTTGATCACTCCGGCAAGGTTAGACCTACCAGCAGTTTACACTACCCGCGGCACAGCTCTCAGCTTCATTGAAACACACAAGCCCCACTACCACGACAAGGCGTACCCATCAGTGGCATAAGCCAGTGAAAGTGGTCCCAGTGATTCTTGGCACGCTGGGCGCAGTACCAAAGGATCTCAGTGGACATTTGAAAACCATCGAAATTGACAAAATCTCCACCTGTCAATTGCAAAAGGCCGCTTTACTGGGATCGGCAAACATAATTCGCTGCTACATCACGGAGTCCTAGGTGCTTGGGAAGCATCCGACTGGTGATGAAATATGAAATCCAGCATAGTGATCTCGTTTGCTGTGTTGTACTGAAATAATAATAATAATAATAATAATAATAATAATAATAATAATAATAATAATAATTTATTAGATTTGTATGCCTCCCCTCTCTGAAGACTCGGGGCAGCTCACAACAACAATACATAATATACAAATCCAATATTAAAAAACAATTTAAAAACCCTTATAAAGAACAATCATACAACCAAACAAACCATACATAAATTGGAACAGCTAGGAGTATATCAATTTCCCCATGCCTGGTGACATAGGTGGGTTTTCAGGAGTTTGCAAAAGACGAGGAGGGTGGGGGCTGTCCTGATCCCCAGGGGGAGTTGATTCCAGATGGCCGAGGCTGCCACAGAGAAGGCTTCTACTTACAAACTTTTCTGGTCTGCAAGTTCAAATCCCAGTGAGGGCATGGCTAGCTGATGAGGCCGGAAAAAGGCCGAAATAGATCTATCCGAGTCCCCCTTAATTTTCAAATCCAGCAAAAACATGTGACATATATATATGCTGCTCAAAAAAATAAAGGGAACACTTAACCCTGCTGTTCTACTCAAAAACACATCCTAAAGTTCTGTTCCTGGGTCTATTTGATCCGGACTAAAAATTGTTCATTTTAGGTACTTACATTTGGTCTTTTTGGAAGCTTTTTTCACTTGGAAACTAGTTTGAACGTTTCTGCACACAATGGAATGAAAATTGAACCGAAAGAATGGATGCTTATTGGGTTATGTTGCTCATAAAGGCGCCCCCCTCATGCTTATGCTCAAATAGGCTTATACTCAAGTAGGCTATGGTCTTATATTCAAAAGTAAACTGATAAGCATCAGTTTTTTCAGTTCATTTATATTTTTCTTATGATCAGGAATGTTCAGTTTTGTATATCAAACCTTTTGGGGGGAAATCCCTTGGAGATTTGTAGCCTAAAAAAATATAAACTGACACGAAATTCTCAAAAATGGGTGCGGGGGCTTTTTGATCAAAATTAACCAATAAGCATCAATTTTCTCAGTTCAATTTTCATATCATTGTGTGCAGAAAAGTTTTCAAAAAGACCAAATTTAAGTACCTAAAAAAATATTTTTGGTCCGGGTCCTATACAACCCAAAACAGTAAAAGTGTAAGTTCTTTCCCCCCAAAAAAATTGCCCCCACCCCCCAAAATGTTAAATTTAGTAAATCAATGCCTAAGATGTTACAAATATTTCAAATTTGGAGCCTAAAAAAAAATTAAACTGAAAATGGTTGCAAGCAGCGGGGGGGGGGGGGGCTTATTTCTGATAAAAAAAACAATAAGCATCATTTCTTTCAGTTCAATTATATTTTTCTTATGTTTAGAAATGTTAAAACTACCAATCCCACACCAACGTTAGTAAAATTGAATGCATTTTGCAGGCTAAACTATCTATAAATTGAAAAAAAGATCACAAAAAGGGGGGGGGCGGGGCATTTTGATCAAAATAAACCAATAAGCATCAATTTTTTTCAGTTCAATTTTTATTTCATTGTGTGCAGAAATGTTCACACTATCTTTCAAGTGAAAAAAAGTTTTCGAATTGACCAAACATAAGCATAAGCACCTCAAATGAAGAATTTTCGGTCCAGGTCAAAGTGACCCGGGAACAGAACTTTAGGGACTTTTTTTTTCAGCAATAAAGAAGCCCCCCCACTCCCCCCAAAAATTTATCATAGAGAGAACCCCTGAAATGATGCAAAGTCATGAAATTTCAAGTTTCAGATATTCAGGGGAAATTTTTTACAGGGGCTCAAACTTTGATTTCCGGTCTCACAGACCAGAACATAACAGCAGGGTTGAACAACAGAATATAACTCCAAGTCAATCAAACTTCTGTGAAATCAAACTGTCCACTTAGGAAGCAACACTGATTGACCTATAAAGCCCTTCATAGCATTGGACCAGAATATCTCCAGGACCGCCTTCTGCCGTATGAATCTCAGCGACCAGTTAGGTCCCACAGAGTTGACCTTCTCCGGGTCCCATCGACTAAGCAATGTCGTTTGGTGGGACCCAGGAGAAGAGCCTTCTCTGTGGTGGCCCCAGCCCTCTGGAACCAGCTCCCCCCAGATATCAGAGTTGCCCCCACCCTCCTTGCCTTTCCAAGCTCCTTAAAACCCATCTCTGTCATCAGGCATGGGGGAATTGAAATTTCCCTTCCCCCTAGGCTTATAGAATTTATACATGGTATGCTTGTATGTATGAGCGGTTCTTTAAATTTGAGTTTTTTAGATTGTTTTAATATTAGATTTGTTTACATTGTCTTTTTATATTGTTGTTAGCTGCCCCGAGTCTTCGGAGAGGGGTGGCATACAAATCTAATAAATACAAATACAAATAAATACAAATTTCATTTTGTTGTCAGCACAATATTCAATGAGAATATTTCATTCATTCAGATATAAGATGTGTTATTTGAGTGTTCCCTTTATTTTTTTGAGCAGTGTGTGTGTGTGTGTGTATGTATACACACACACATGTACATGTATATGTGTGTGTGTTTGTGTGTGTGTGAACTCATTGTATATCTCCTAAAAGAAAAATCACAATAATTCTTCAAAACGAGCAAAGTTAACTTCATGACAAGTGTGAATCCAAAGACACCCTCAGAAACCAAGGTCACCTTTATTAACCTTTATTTTCGTATAATCATTTGCCAGGCCATCTCTTTATTCTGGGTGATTCAGAAGCTTATTGTGAAGGCTTTTAATATTTTAAATCACCTTATAATCTACCCGGAGAACTCTAGTTATTGGATGGATTAAAATTTAATATTCTGTAATAAATGAATATCTTGGTCAACAGAGAACCAGACGTATTATTGGCAGATCAAGGCACATTTGTGCGGAAGCTTTCAGAAGATCTTCAGTTTAGCTTTTAGCAGCCAAAAATGTTAATCTTCCTCATTTTCGTCCCCTTGACCTTCTAATGGCATGTAATGTTGAAACATGTTTTGTCCACTTTGGAGGAAGGGGAAATGAAAATCAGAATTGATTGATGGCGAGAGACAGAGGCAAGTCCAGAGAGTTGAAATATTTTAAAGATTTTTAGATCAAGACCATTTTTCTTCCTAACCATAAAACCGGTCTGAGGTTACATATTATTATTATTATTATTATTATTATTATTATTATTATTATTATTATTATTATTATTATTATTATTTCAGTACAACACACCAAACGAGATCACTATGCTGGATTTCGTATTTCATCACCAGTCGGGCACTTCCCAAGCACCTAGGACTGCGTGATGTAGCGGCGAATTATGTTTGCCGATCCCAGTAAAGCGGCCTTTTGCAATTGACAGATGGAGATTTTGTCAATTCTGAAGGTTTTCAAATGTCCGCTGAGATCCTTTGGCACTGCGCCCAGCGTGCCAAGTACCACTGGGACCACTTTCACTGGCTTATGCCAGAGTCGTTGCAGCTCGATTTTTAGATCTTGGTATTTCACTAATTTCTCTAGCTGCTTCTCTTCAATTTTGCTGTCTCCTGGGAGTGCAATGTCAATTATCCATACTTTCTTTTTCTCCACGATCACAATGTCTGGTGTGTTATGCTTCAGAATTCGGTCAGTCTGAAGTCGGAAGTCCCACAGTAGTTTTGCTTGCTCATTTTCGACCACTTTTTTGGGCTTATGATCCCACCAGTTCTTTGCCACTGGGAAATGGTAGTTCCGGCACAAGTTCCAGTGGATCATCTGTGCCACAGCATCGTGTCTATGCTTGTAGTTAGTCTGTGCAATCTTTTTGCAGCAGCTGAGTATGTGATCGATTGTTTCGTGTGTTTCTTTACAGAGTCTGCACTTTGGATCATCTGTTGATTTTTCAATTCTGGCTTTGACAGCATTTGTTCTAATGGCCTGTTCTTGTGCCACCAGTATCAGTCCTTCTGTCTCCTTTTTGAGTGTTCCACTTGTAAGCCATGACCATTATTATTATTATTATTATTATTATTGTTGTTGTTGTTGCTTTTGTTGTTGTTGTTGTTGTTATTATTATTATTATTATTATTATTATTATTATTATTATTATTATTATTTAGATTTGTATGCCGCCCCTCTCCAAAGACTCAGGGCGGCTATATTTATATTTATGTCCACATGTCAGATTCCTCAGCTTACATTCAAAGGGATTCCATATTATTTTTATTTATTATTTTATTTCTATCCAACTTTATTATTTTTATAAACAACTCAAAGAGGTGGACAATTTTTATTTTAAATATTAGATTTGTGCCTGTATAATACTGTTTTTATCGTGTTGTGAGCCACCCCGAGTCTTCGGAGAGGGGCGGCATACAAATCTAATAAATTATTATTATTATTATTATTATTATTATTATTATTATTATTATTATTAAATGTAATACTCCTTGCTCCGACCAAGAATGATTGGTCCAACTCCATTGTCATTCAGCTGGCTTTCATAGCTAAGGTGGGACTAGAATTCACAGTCTTCTGCTGATTGGTCCAAAGTCACCCAGCTGGCTTTCATGTTAAGGCGGGACTAGAATTCACCACATCCTGGTTTTCAGTCTAGTCCCTTATACAACACAACAGCTTTCTTTAAGCATAAATGAATAATACCCATCTTTTAAATTACTGAAAATGCTAATAATCACCATTCAACAAGTCTTAAATTTTATTTCTCATTTACACAGATGCTGACTTTTAAATCCCTGCATACAAGACTTTTGGCTATTGCTGTTTGAGTCAGTTGTGTGAGATACTCTATCAACTTGGATGGAGGAAGTTGGTTAGGTGCCATCTGGGTTTAATTTTGGGTGACTCTGTAGAGAATGTTCACTCTTCTGACCTATCTTAGGACATAGAACATAGAATAACATAGAGTCTGAAGGGACCTTGGAGGTCTTCTAGACCAACCCCCTGTTTAGGCAGGAAAAGCTGCAACACTTCAGACATATGGATAACCAGCATCTTCTTAAAAACTTCCAGTATTGGAGCATTCACAACTTCTGGAGGCAAGCTGTTCCACGGGTTAATTGTTCTGTCAGGAATTTTCTCCTTAGTTCTAAGTTGCTTCTCTCCTTGATTAGTTTCCACCCATTGCTTCTTGTCCTGCCTTCAGATGCTTGGGAGAATAGGTTGACTCCCTCTTTTTAAGCCCAAGTCAGACTTTATTTTCCTTAGTAAGGAATGAAAGCAATCTTATTTTTATGACTATTCAGACTTGAAGTGAAGACTAGACTAGAGTAGAATAGGGAAAGAAAAGTTAAAAATAAGGAGAAGAGAAGAGAAGAGAAGAGAGAATTATTTATTGAACTAATGTGTGATTGGACACATAAGGAATTTTTTCTTTGGTGCATGTTGTGGTTGGCTCTGGCCCAGCTCCTGCCCCAAGGAATGTGGAGGTGGAGGTGGGGGAGACATCCACATGCCACAGGCCTGTTTTGCTCCCGAAAGAATCTGCCCACGAAGTCTCCTCTGACAAAGGAAGCATGAGTAGCAGGGAAGAGGGGAGTTTGGCAGACAGCCCAGGAGGAGATCAATCATCCTTATCATCCCTGGATTCTGAGCAAGAATTAATGACACATCCACGCATGTGTAGAGTGATGCATAGGAGAGAACAACTGAAGGATTATTACAGGAGATAAGTGAGGCCACCTGTGGTTGGGTGGGGCTCCAGTAATTAGTGCTACAGATAAAAAGAGCAGTTTATCTGATTCATAGTTTCGTCAAGATCGTAGTTTTGCTGTTTCCCTGTTCAAGATTGTATGTGGACTTTCTGGACTTTGGATTTGGATTCAATTTCCCAGTTACTGGGTGAGAAATTGGATTGCATTTAACCTGTACCTTGTGTGTACTAGAAAATCCCTTTGACATTTAAAAAGGGAGTTTTTTCTGCTTTTCTGTTGATAAAGATTTTTGGTTTTCCTTCTATCATGTGGTGTGTGTCTTTTTGGACTAATTACCCTGTAATTACGGGCGGTTGGGACATGCCGGCAGAACAGTGCATATGCTCTCAGTGTACATAAAAGAAAAGGTACATTTGTCAAGAATCATGTGGTACAACACTTAATGATTGCCATAGGGTACAATAAGAAATTAGGAAACAATCAATATTAATATAAATCGTAAGGCTACAAGCAACAAGTTATAGTCATACAGTCATAACTGGGAAGAGATGAGTGATAGGAATGATAAAAAGACTAATAGTAATAGTAGTGCATCCTTAATGAATAGTTTGCCAGTGTTGAGGGAATTATTTGTTTAGCAGAGTGACGGCGTTCAGGGAAAAAGAGTTCTTATGTCTAGTTGTTCTTTTGTGCAATATTCAATAGTGTCGTTTTGAGGGTAGGAGTCCAATCCACCAAATCTAGATGTCTTCTACTAAAGCCCATTATTCTCCAATTTATTTATTTGCTAACATTTCTTTGGATTGATGTGGTTAAAATAAGCTACAAGATTATTTGTCAATAAAAATAAGAAACCACTGTAAAATGGAATGACAGCATTTTTTAAAAAAAACAACCCACTCAACTTATGTAGAATAAGGCAAGCTATAAATAATGTAAATAGAAAAAGGCCATTAGCTACTAACACTTTCCCATGATCTAAACTAAACTGTGTAAATAAATTCTCTCCTTTTTTGCCTCCCTCCCTCCCGGTCGTTCTTTCTTTTTTCCCCTTTTTGGAGGGTTTTTTTTTTTTACGCTGCATATTTCTTACCTCTAATCTCTCTGATTTTTTTGAGGAAGCAGCTTTAATGTGACGGGAGAGAGAGAATTTAAATGAAAAAGGCATGAAAAGATGAAAAAGGTCAGCGCTTTGAAAATATGCCTCCCTAAAGGACTTGTGCAGCCATCGGAGAGGTATTTCTCTGCAGGAAATATTGTAACAATTAGTTCATAATCTCATCTCTACAGGAGATTCAGTTCTCGTGCAGCCTTTTAGTATTTCAAGAACGGGGTTTTTTTGTTCAGTTTTCTTGAAATGGTCTGACTTATTAAAGAAAGAGACATCCAATAGATTGTGACTCAATTTCCCCTCCCAATCTTCTGGGGTTCTTTAATTTTATTTTTAAAATGTCGATTATTTTAGTTTGGAGCAGGGAAATGTGTGAGTTTTTCCCCCCCAAATTAATGCTTTTTAAAAATTTCTCTATTTGGGAGGGCTACTTCGTACATATATAAATTTGTGTGACCATAAAAAAAATCAATCAGGCGTTCTTATTGAGGCAGCCAAATCTGGAATTACTACATACTGGGATAAGAATCTCCAAATCTCAAACGTTTTGGATTGTGAAACCCAGGTGAGATTTTACAACGGTTACATTTTTATTTAATAATAATAATAATAATAATAATAATAATAATAATAATAATAATATTTACCAGTGGCAAAGAACTGGTGGGATCATAAGCCCCAAAAAGTGGTCGAAAACGAGCAAGCAAAACTACTACGGGACTTCCGACTTCAGACTGATCGAATTCTGAAGCATAACACATCAGACATTGTGATCGTGGAGAAAAAGAAAGTATGGATCATTGACATCGCAATCCCAGGAGACAGCAGAATTGAGGAGAAGCAGCTAGAGAAAATTAGTGAAATATGAAGATCTAAAAATCGAGCTGCAACGACTCTGGCATAAACCAGTGAAAGTGGTCCCAGTGGTACTTGGCACGCTGGGCGCAGTGCCAAAGGATCTCAGCGGACATTTGAAAATCACTGGAATTGACAAAATCTCCATCTGTCAATTGCAAAAGGCCACTTTACTGGGATCGGCAAACATAATTCGCCGCTACATCACGCAGTCCTAGGTGCTTGGGAAGCGCCCGGCTGGTGATGAAATACGAAATCCAGCATAGTGATCTCATTTGCTGTGTTGTACTGACATAATAATAATAATAATAATAATAATAATAATAATAATAATAATAATTATTATTATTATTATTATTATTATTATTATTATTATTATTATTATTATTATTATTATTAATTATATTTCCATGCCGCCCCTCTCTAAAGACTCCCTTCTAACTCTGTTATTCTGCCCAGAAAGACCCCTGGGACATTCAAAGGTTTCTCGTGTTTTTATACCGAGCATATCAACCAACCAGGATCTTAACCTTTATGTTCTATTTGGGTCTACAGTAATCCCTCACTACTTCGTGATTCATCTTTTGTGGATTCGCTACTTCACGGGTTTTCAAAGGGGGCTTAAATCCATTAAATCCACTGAAAATTTTAAATCCATTAAAAATTCATAAAATTATTCTACAGGACTACTGTACTCTATTAAAGAAACTGGTAGGATATCCCATGTAGTTCCAGCTGAGAAACATTATAGAATGACTGTCTAATGGAAAGGGTGGGTTTTAAAAGTCCATAATACTCGTTAAATACATAAAAAATTATCTTTCCTCTACTTCACGGAAATTTGTTTTTCACGAGTGGTCTTGGAACGCCTCCTCCGTGAAAAACGAAGGATTACTGTATTTGACCCAAAATGAAATTTGAGATCCTGTACAATTTTTTTCCTGTAGATCTAAAACTTTTGATTAATAAGTGACTTTGCTTCATTTGAGGGGTTCTTACTATGAGTATTTTGTTGGTGGTGGTTATTTTTACTTGTTGCTGGGTGCAGTTACTATACAGATGTACTGTTTTGGGTCTATTTGACCCGAAGAGTTTTACAGGCCAGAAACATAGAAACATAGAAGACTGACGGCAGAAAAAGACCTCATGGTCCATCTAGTCTGCCCTTATACTATTTCCAGTATTTTATCTTACAATGGATATATGTTTATCCCAGGCATGTTTAAATTCAGTTACTGTGGATTTACCAACCACGTCTGCTGGAAGTTTGTTCCAAGGATCTACTACTCTTTCAGTAAAATAATATTTTCTCACGTTGCTTTTGATCTTTCCCCCAACTATCTTCAGATTGTGTCCCCTTGTTCTTGTGTTCACTTTCCCATTTAAAACACTTCCCTCCTGAAACTTATTTAACCCTTTAACATATTTAAATGTTTCGATCATGTTCCCCCTTTTCCTTCTGTCCTCCAGACTATACAGATTGAGTTCATGAAGTCTTTCCTGATACGTTTTATGCTTAAGACCTTCCCCCATTCTTGTAGCCCGTCTTTGGACCCGTTCAATTTTATCAATATCTTTTTGTAGGTGAGGTCTCCAGAACTGGACACAGTATTCCAAATGTGGTCTCACCAGCGCTCTATATAGCGGGATCACAGTCTCCTTCTTCCTGCTTGTTATACCTCTAGCTATGCAGCGAAGCATCCTACTTGCTTTTCCTACTGCCCGACCACTCTGCTCACCCATTTTGAGACTGTCAGAAATCACGACCCCTAAATCCTTCTCTTCTGAAGCTTTTGCTAACACAGAACTGCCAATGCAATACTCAGATTGAGGATTCCTTTTCCCCTAGTGCATTATTTTACATTTGGAAACATTAAACTGCCGTTTAGAAACTTGAGATTAATTGACTTTTACAGGTTTGAAACTTGTGATTGATTTACTTTTCCTCATTTGAGGGGTTTTTAGTATGAGTGTGGTTTTTTGGGGGGTGGGTTTTTTGTTGTTGTTGTTTTGTTTACCTGTTGCTACATGCTGATTGTTACACTTGTAGTGTTCGAGTCAATATTGACTTTTACATTAGCTAAAATCAACATTTTAACCCTGTTGTTATGTTCGGGTCTATTTGACCCAAAAAAACCCCCATGTGTATAGTAACTACGAGCAGAACAGCAGGGTTTACAAACTCTTGCAAGAAGGGAAAAGCTCACTTTCTCTCTCTCTGTGTGTGTGTGTGTGTATTACACTGCTTTATGTCAAGCTGTGCACAAGTGATAGGAAGGAGGGAGTGACACTTTCTCTGCAACCCCCAAGAAGATTTAGTTCACTCAGGTCTTGCCCATAAAATAAGTCTGCAATTCATCTGGGCTTCCTTATCAATTCCTTCAAGCTACGGTCGGTGGTTATATTTTGTATATAATTCTACAGTGACATAAAACTCCTGGGGAGGTGAGACAGAGGCCTCATCATTCAGTTGTAATTCCCCTCTCCTTCTTAAAGGAGGGCGGGGAGAGGTTGTCTGCCAAAGGTGAGTCATTGAGCCCAGGCCCTCTGTTTTTCAGGCTAATCCTCTTTGCAAAGGAAGGGAGGGAGGAAAAAAGAAAGGGAAAGGGGGGAAAAGAAAGGGAAAGAAGGGGCAGAAAAGAAGACAGACCAAAGGAAGAGAAAAAGGGTGGAAAGAAAGAAGGCAGAAGTGAGGGGGGAAAGATAAAGGAAGAAGGAAGGAAGGAAAGAAGGAAGGAGAAAGGGAGAAAGACAGAATTTGGGTGGAGAAAGGAAGGGAAGAGGAGGAGGAAGAGAAGGGCAGAAGGGGAGAAGGAGAGAGAGAGAGAAAGAATGAGACACAGAGAGAGAAACAAAGAAAAAGAAAGAAAAAGAGAGAACATATAAGAAGGGAGGGAGGGAGGAAAAAAGAAGGAGAAGAAAGGGGGAAGAAGAAAGGGGAAGAAGAGGAAGAAAGACAAAAGGAAGAGAAAACGGATGAAAAGAAGGAAAAAGGCAGAAGTGAGGGGGAAAGATAAAGGAAGGAAGAAGTAAAGAAGGCAGGCAGGCAGGCAGAAAGAAAGAAAGAAGGAAAGAAAGAAAGAAGGAAAGAAAGAAAGAAAGAGCAGACTAGATGGACCATGAGGTCTTTTCTGCCATCAATCTTCTAACTTTCTATGTTTCTATGAAAGAAAGAAAGAAAGAAAGAAAGAAAGAGGAAGGAGGGAGGGAGGGGAGGGGTGGGGAGGAAGGAAGGAAGGAAGGAAGGAAGGCCACAAGTGCCTCACAGTATTGTAGTCTAACACTAATTGCATTGTCTAGGCACATTGAGTAGAGATTTCATTTCACACATCACAAACTAGCAGCAAAACCTTGTCATAGTCATATTTCATACAAAGCTCTCTTCCAGTCTAATCTTCCCATCTTAGTTTCACAGTCCACTACTCTGAAACAAAACTCACTTAAATCTTAATGGGGGGAAAAGGAGGCCAAATTAAAAGGAATCCAAAGAAGAAATGGTGCCAGGGTTTTTCAGAACTGAGCAAAGTTGCCAGAGCCTCCAGGAAAACACGATCATGCCTTCCTTACACTCAGTCTGTTTTGAAGTCAACGCTAACCTCTCTTGCAACTACTGTACAATATTATTAGAAGAGAAGAGAAGAGAAGCAAAGCGAATAAGAGAATTCTTTAATGGCCAATTGTGATTGGACACACAAGGAATGTGTCTTGGTGCATATGCTCTCAGTGTACATAAAAGAAAAGAGACATTTGTCAAGAATCACAAGTTACAACACTTAATGATTGTCATAGGGGTCAAATAAGCAATCAGGAAACAATCAATATTAATATAAATAGGGAATAGAATAGAATAGAATAGAATAGAAATCTCTATTGGCCAAGTGTGATTGGACACAGAAGGAATTTGTCTATGATAGCCTAGAGAAAAGGAGGGCCAGAGCGGACATGATAGCAGTCTACAAGCATAGTTCCCTCTAAGCTGAGCAGTGAGCAATTGCTCACTTAAAAATCATCATCAACTCAGAGTTTTCCAAACCTGCCCAGAAGCCGAGAGGGAAAGAGTAAGAGGGAAGGAGAGAGAGAGGAAGAGAGGAAGAGAGAGAAACAGATAGAAAAAAGAGAGGAAGGAAAAGAGAAAGAAAAAGAATGGGAGTAAGGAAGAGAGAAAGAAAATCAAAATCTAGTTTGAAACTAGCTCAACTATTTAAGTGGCATTTTGATATTGATAGAGTTGCCCTATTATGAGACACACAGTACAGTATTTTATTTTGAAATTCTCTGAGGCAAAACAGGGTGGGTTTTTTATTTGTTTGTTTGTTTGTTTATATTTATTTATTTATTTGTTTGTTTGTTTATTTATTCTGTGCCGCCCAGTCCCGAAGGGTCTGCTGCTCAGACACTATACTTTTCTGCCCACCCCCCAAAAAAATTAGAGGGAACACTGTCTACAAGTATACGAGGGGATGTCACAGAGAGGAGGGGATCACTTTATTCTTCAGGGCACCAGAGGGCCGGATGAGGAACAACGGCTGGAAGCTGACCAAGGAGAGATTCAACCTGGAAATAAGGAAGAACTTCCTGACGGTCAGAGCGATCAACCAATGGAACAACCTACCAGCGGACGTTGTGAACTCCAAGACTCTGGACATTTTTAAGAGAAGATTGAACTGCCACTTGACTGGTGTGCTATAGGGTTCCTGCTTGGGCAGGGGGTTGAACTCGATGGCCTTCATGGTCCCTTTCAACTCTAACAATCATAAATAGATAGATAGATAGATAGATAGATAGATAGATAGATAGATAGATAGATAGATAGATAGATAGATAGATAGATAGATAGATAAATAAACAAATAAACAAACAAACAAACAAACAAATAAATAAATAAATAATGATGCAAATGCTCTCAGTATACATAAAGAAAAAAATACATTTGTCAAGAATCATGAGATGCAATACTTAATGATTGCGATAAGCAATCAGGAAACAATATTAATAAAAATCAAAATGTTTTATGAACCCAGCCATTTCCCCTAGTTGTATATTTGATCTATGGTGCAGGGGTTTATTTAGCAAAGAGGATAAAGGAGTTTTGTGGCTGCAGCTAATATAAAATAACGACTTTACACTTCTCGATCATCACCATGTAGAAATCTTTAAGATTTTGAACTTTTCGCCAGCAACGCTATAAATAGGAAAGGAGATTGAAGAAGCTGAAACAGAAACAAGCTTCTTTAATGTGAAATCTATATGACCTATCAAGTTATCCTAACCTTACCTTGCCATTAATTTGGCTTTGAGCCACTTAAAAAAAAAATCTGCAATATTCTTTTTGTTCCGACAGGCAAATCTTTTCTTTTCCAAATTAATGCTTACAAAAAGAAAAGGAATATAGGAGGACCGAGGTTCACATCCCCCAAATGTGCACGAAACACCGAAAATCAATGCGGTCGATACACCATTTACTGAAAAGGAACACACACCTCCTTTGTGATATCACGTTGTTAATGCCTTTTATGGATGGATACAATATATATCCAAGACTGGATTCCTGCCTCCAGTTTTGGTCACCACGATGTCAATAAGATGTTGAGACCAGGGGTGGCATTCACTTATTTATTTTATTTATATATATATATTTGTCATATAAGTATAGAATTATAGTTTGTATTAACATAAAGTATAAATTTATTTATTTATTTATTTATTTATTTATTTATTTATTTATTTATTTATTTATTTATTTATTTATTTAGTTAGTTAGTTAGTTAGTTAGTTAGTTAGTTAGTTAGTTAGTTAGTTAGTTAGTTAGTTAGTTAGTTAGTCCAATACACAATGAGGGTTTTAGTGGGTATATATCTATATACGCATAGTAAAATACATGATGAAGGTTATAGAGGAGATACTCATAGTAAAATATATCTAAGAAATATGTTCTGTCTGGGTCCCCCCAGATGCCAACACCAACCAAAAAGAGTATCCAGACACACTGGTAAAAAGCAAAGGTAGTTTATATAATTCAAAGCAAACACAGGTAACAAAAACTGTTCTTACAGACAGGAACACTATGAAGCTTCACAGAGGTTTCACGCAGGCCAGGCAATAAAACAGGATTCTTGCTGGCAAAAACAACGCTGGAGATAATAAAACCCACGCCTCCCCCAAGTCTTCCAGACTTCTAGGCCACAAGCCAAGATCAGAGACGCCAAGAATCGAAGCAAGGTCACAGGACTCCTAGTTGATAACTCTCCACAAGACTGTAAGGGCGGGCCTGCCTTTTCAACCCTGCTGAGGAGAACCACACCCAAACCCAGCTGTTGCCAATTCAGGGATGGAAATACCTTTCTAATTGGCCCCGTCTTTGAGCTGCATGTCGCTGCCTCATGTCTATTATAGCCTGTGCGTCTTCATCCAATGACTCCAGGCTACTAGCTGGGGAGAGGCCCCCCCCCCCGGGGGGTCTCAGGCTGCTCTCCCTCCTCCTCTTCCTGACGTTCCTCTCCCCCGTCTGCCTGGTCCTCCCCCTCCTGTTCACTGTCCTCCTCCTCTGGGCATGGATCTGGCAGAGATCCAGCCGGTCCCTGAGGAGCCTCAGGCTGAATCAAAACAGAAATAATAGAAAAGAAGATATAGTAATAGAACATATCAATGAAAGAATAGAAGAAGAGATATAGGAATAGAAGAAAGGTATAGGAGATACTACTCTTTCAGTAAAATAATATTTTCTCATGTTGCTTCTGATCGTTCCCCCAACTAACCTCAGATTGTGACCCCTTGTTCTTGTGTTCACTTTCCTATTAAAAACACTTCCCTCCTGAACCTTACTTAACCCTTTAACATATTTAAATGTTTCAATCATGTCCCCCCTTTTCCTTCTGTCCTCCAGAGTCCAGACTATATGTTTAGTGGATTAATTTTTCTTTTGGAAATTAATATGGAATTACAGGATGATGATTCTATCCATTCAGGTATAACTGAGGTCGGGAAGACAATGGCTTCCGATGTTTGCCTCTTGGCAAGATCAACATACTGTCCTTGTGGCCATGAGGCTTTTTAAAAAATAAAATAAAAACCTTTCCTTGGTCCCAGATCACTCATCTCTTCCTCCTTGACCCCTGGAAAAAGCCAGATTTTTGTTCCTGCTAATGCTTCTTTAATCATGGCTTGGATATCTACTTTATTCTTGAACACATCCGATGAATGGAAGTTCGCCATTTCTATAAGTAATTGGTTTCATTATCCAACTCCTCTTCTCCTTTATGAAGTTTAATTGGAGCCTTGCTTTTCTTTACTTCAAATGCACGATTGGCATTTTGGAATAATGGAGCCGAGTTTTGACCCGATCACGGTGAAAAGATCTTGACCACAAACTTGACCTTCAAATATCAGATGACTTGCACTGTTAAAAAAAAAGAGGGAACAAATGTATCCCTTGTTATAAAGCAGAAGGTTACAGATAATGAGCTGAAATCATAGGGGAACAAGATTTTAGCTAAATGTTTCATGGGATTTCCTAAATCGGAAAGGACAATTGGATGATGGATCATATTGTCTGGAGAAATTCTCCTTCATTGAAGATATCTGAATAGAGATCGAATGGCCACTTAGCAAAATAACTTCAGCAACATCATATGTCTCCCCCACCTTTCAGAAGGCCAAAAATCAGAACATACAGGGTGCGTTCCAAAAGTAATACAATTTTTTTAAAGTAATTTATTGAACAGATTTGCACAAACACTTATAATTCTTCAAAGTACTTCTCCTTGGGCCTCTACACATTTTTTCCAGCAACTCTGCCATGACCAGTACATGCCCTGGAAGACGTCTTCAGATGTTTTCCAATCAGACCTCTTGCAATTGGAAGATGTCTTGCAATCAGACCTCTTGCAAGGTCTGATTGGATCTCTTCTATGGACGAAAAGCACGCCTTGCCACAATGTGCTACAAGTCCGCGAGTTCCTGGCCATACACCAGGTGCCAACGCTGCTCCACTCCACCCTCCCTATAATCCTGATGACACCCCAGCAGACTTCTTTTTGTTCCCAGCCCTGAAAGGAAGCCGTTTTCATTTGGGAAAATGGCATGTGACTTGTCATATTTCAAGGACCTGGATGGTAACAAGTGGTGGCGAGAGAATCATGCTAGTAAATCTAAGGTAAACATTTGAGTTGACAGCTCTTTGCTGAAATACCAATTAGGGACCAGTTTGAAATGCAAATGTGCCAGAGGTAAGGCAGTGGTCTGTTAGCTCTACTAAATGCATTCTTTTTCATTTTTCTTCGCAATTACAGTCCCACCAAGACTTGGTCTACAAAGTTGTGTTGAAAAAATGTAGGTGGTACAGTGTTTTCCTAATTGCTTCTACTCTTTCTTTCTCTCTTTTTTTCTTTCAGAATGTAATTGCACAGTATCATTTAGGTCTTTTTTTAAAAAAAAGAATTGCGTGAAATTTAATGAGGTTGGCTCTTGGGTAAGACAGTAATGTTTCATCTGATCATTTAGCATACGGCAGGGATGGAAGTCATGTCAAAAATTCAGAACTAACTCTGCTGATCTCTCTCTCTCTTACACACACAAAAGAAAGAAATAATGTGCTTTAATCATTTTAATCATTATCTAGAGCTGAACTTTTATAGCAATGAAAGAAAATTGAGCTACTTGCCTAATCTGTTATCCTACTGAACCTTGTGGGTTCAGTACAAAACCTTAAAATGTGACTGTGCTCCTCAACAAATCGTGCTGTCTATCATTTGTCTCTTTTGGGGCTATTCAAATAATGTGACTTAATCAACTGAAAAAAGAGTCCTAGCACCTATTTGAAAACTTATCTTGGCCATTAAGCCACTCCCACCCAGTCACTTTAAGCCACCCCCTGCTCACATGATTGTCAAGCCCCTCCCACCTGGTCACATGGCCAGCGAGCCACTCCTACCCAGTCACATGACCATCTAGCCACACCCACACAATAAGCCATGCCCACAGTGTGGTAGTAAAAATTTTTGCAGCCGTTCACTGACCATAGTTTTATGTACAGTATGCTTGTGTTGTATGGTTTTAAAAACAGATATTTTAGATGTTTTTAAATATTACATTTGTTACATTGTTATATTGTTACTATTGTTGTGTGCCGCCCTGAATCTGCGGAGAGGGGCGGCATACTAATCTAATCAATTATTATTAATTATTATTACTTGTATATCCTCTATAACCGGAAATGGGCAGCCAAAAATTTTACTGCCACACTATGGGTGTGGCTTATTTTGTGGGTGTGGCTTGATGGTCATGTGACTGGGTAGGAGTGGCTTGCCGGCCATGTGAACAGGTGGGAGTGGCTTGAACAATCATCGTCATGAACTGTTAAGTCCTCGACTTACAACCTTCCCAGTGTCAGTCGCTGGGGTGACAATTTGCTTTGCGTTTCCCGCGCTCTTCTTCCTGGGTCGCCCCCCTGCCTCAGGCTGGGTAGCTAGGCAAATGGGTGCTGCCAGAAGCATAAATGCTGCCAGCACCACTTCCACCCATGCCTTCTGCTTGCACCTCAGGTGGGAGGTAGCCACGGGAGGCTGGAGGGGAGCCAGGCAGGAGAGAGGGAAGCTCGTCCGAGGCCAGAAAGGAGGAAAGAGGAAAAAAGCAAGGAGCGCAGACGCAGCAGCAGGGGAAAAAAGGAGAGCTGAGCCAAGACAAGTAATCTGTTGTGGTTAGCTCTGGCCCTGCTCCTGCCCCAAGGACTGTGGATGTGGGGGAGACATCCACATGCTGCAGGCCTGTTTTGCACCCGGTGGAATCTGCTGATGAAGGCTCCTCTGACCAAGAAGACATGAGTGACAGGGAGGAGGAGAGTGTGGCAGACAGTTCAGAAGGAGATCAAGTATCTCTCTCCTCCTTGGATTCGGAACAAAGTTAATGATACAGCCACGCATGCGGAGAGCGATGCATAGGCAGCCACAACTGAGAGATTATTATCAAAGAAAATGAGGCCACCTGTGGTTGGGTGGGGCTGTGGTCATTAGTGAGGCTGCTATAAAGAGCAGCGTGTGGGTTTGGCCATTGTGCAGGATTATCTGATCCTTGTGTTTCGTGACTGCCTTGCTGACTTCGACCTTGGTGTGTTGCTTTTTCCCCGCTTTGAAACTAAACCAGGGCAAAGTGTGTTTCACTTTGTGAAAGAAGAAGGACTGTGAATTGCCTCACAGCTGCAAACTAAGTATCTCAGAACTGATAAGGGACTTGTACCAATTACCAGTTTGTTTGGAGACGAGTGCTCTTTGCTATACCAAAAGAGGGCTTGGTTTAAGTGAATTTTCATTATAAAGAACATTGTTTTGAATTTTCAAACGTGTGTGTGTCTGAAATTTGTACCTGTGAATTTTTGGGAGGATTCTACCAGAGAGCCCGACAGAACATAATCCAGAAAATGACTTCCGGCGATCAGCTGGAGCTGCGCACGCATCTTCATTTCTGCCGGTGGAACTGTGTTCCACCCCGTCCTGCCTGCTGCCCAACCCTGTCTATAACTATTATCAGGATAAAATACGTGCACACCCATATATCTTAGAAGGAGCTGGTAAGTTCTAAACTACTTAGGGCACAATATTGTGTCTGTCACAATATTGTGAACATTGAAGTGAAATTATAGAAAGAAGAAAGTATCTTTAGGAGATATTAACAATGCATAATTATCACCTCAGATGTTGAATTAGTGCAATGTACTAAACAGGGGCGCAATCCCATTACCGTTGCTACCAGTGCGCAGCACGCCCATCTTTGATTATCTTATATGCACGCTTGCGCATCAAAGCATGTTTGTGCTTCTGCACATGCACACGAAGCAAATTTTTGCGAGGGGACGCACGTGGGTGAGATTTCAGTGATGCTTTTGTATTATTATTTTGTAAGCTACCCTGAGTCTTTCAGGATTGGGTGGCATAGAAACATAGAAACATAGAAGATTGACAGCAGAAAAAGACCTCGCGGTCCGTCTAGTCTGCCCTTGTACTATTTCTTGTATTTTATCTTAGGATGGATCTCTGTTTATCCCAGGGATGTTTACATTCAGTTACTGTGGATTTACCGACCACGTCTGCTGGAAGTTTGTTCCAAGCATCTACTACTCTTTCAGTAAAATAATATTTTGTCACGTTACTTCTAATCTTTCCCCCAACTAACCTCAGATTGTGCCCCCTTGTTCTTGTGTTCACTTTCCTATTGAAAGCACTTCATTCCTGAACCTTATTTAACCCTTTCACATATTTAAATGTTTCGATCACGTCCCCCTTTTCTCTTCTGTCCTCCAGACTCTACAGATGGAGTTCATGAAGTCTTTCCTGATAAGAACTCAATAGAATGAATAGAAGTTGAATAAGTAAATAAAACATTGCTGTTATCTCATTGTGAGCTGCTCCGAGTCTTCAGAGAGGGGCGGCATACAAATGTAAAAAATAATAATAATAATAATAATAATAATAATAATAATAATAATAATAATAATGTATGGATCATCGACATCCCAATCCCAGGAGACAGCAGAATTGAGGAGAAGCAGCTAGAGAAATTAAGTGAAATATGAAGATCTAAAAATTGAGCTGCAACGACTCTGGCATAAGCCAGTGAAAGTGGTCCCAGTGGTACTTGGCACGCTGGGCGCAGTGCCAAAGGATCTCAGCAGACATTTGAAAACCATCGGAATTGACAAAATCTCCATCTGTCAATTGCAAAAGGCCGCTTTACTGGGATCGGCAAACATAATTCGCCGCTACATCACGCAGTCCTAGGTGCTTGGGAAGCGCCCGACTGGTGATGGAATACGAAATCCAGCAAAGTGATCTCGTTTGCTGTGTTGTACTAACATAATAATAATAATAATAATAATAATAATAATAATAATAATAATGATCAGGAGGAGGAGGAGGAGGAGGAGGAGGGAGGGAGGGCAAATGCTATCTTCTCGACTCAAGTTCATCCAACAATGAAGTTTTATAATCATGGGACTTTGCTTCAATTATTTTTCATTTTCCTTTTACCTGGTGATTTTCACTTGGGAAGAGAAATCTCTGCCTACTTAATGAAAGGATAACAGAACTGAATTATAAGCGCAACTTCTTTAAGCAGCCCAGACTGTCAGCGGTGGTGAAATTATTCAGCACGGAGGTTGTGTCTTCACCACGGCTTATGCTGACAAAAGGTCAGCACCATTGCGGCACAAATTAGCTCACTGTTGTCATAAGTATCGCCAGACACAGTAGGTGATGCTCAAAAGACACAGCCTGGGAACCAGGCGGGAGGAGTGAAAAATGCTTTTCATTTTCTCAAAGTGTAGTAGGGAATTTCTCCCGGCCCTTCGGCATTAGATGGCAGGTGAGCGGATAGGAGCCGGCAGCTCTTAGCTTGTTTTGCCGGTCTCGTCCAGTTTTTGGACCTTTTTGCTTCCGTGCATGTGCAGAAGCCAAAAACCCCTGGAAATTACGTGGGTGTCTTTGCAAATCACAAATCACACGCCAGCCTTCTGCTGCACGAATCCCAGCAACCAGTTAGGTCCCACAGAGTGGGTCTTCTCCAGATCCCGTCAACTAAACAATGTCGCTTGGCGGGGCCCAGGGGAAGAGCCTTCTCTGTGGCGGCCCCGGCCCTCTGGAACCAACTCCCCCCAGAGATTAGAATTGCCCCCACCCTCCTTGCCTTCCGTAAGCTCCTTAAAACCCACCTCTGCCGTCAGAGAGATTTCAGTGATTTTTTGGTCCTGCGCGTGTGCAGAATACGAAAAAAAATACTGAAAAGGTTGTGTGCAAATCTCCCAGCTAATTTCTCCTTAGTGCTAAGTTGCTTCTCCCCTTGTTTAGTTTCCACCCATTGCTTCTTGTTCTATCTTCAGGTGCTTTGGAGAATAGATTGACACCCTCTTCTTTGTGGCAGCTCCTGAGATACTGGAAGGCTGCTATCATGTCTCCCCTGGTCCTTCTTTTCATTAAACGAGCCATGCCCAGTTCCTGCAATTGTTCTTCCTATGTTTTAGCCTCCAGTCCCCTAATCATCTTTGTCGCTCTTCTCTGCACTCTTTCTAGAGTCTCAACATCCTTTTTGCATCGTGGTGACCAAAACTGAACGCCGTATTCCAAGTGTGGTCTTACCAAAGCCTTATAAAGTGGTATTAACACTTCGCGTGATCTTGATTCTATCCCTCTGTTAATGCAGCCTAGAATTGTGTTGGCTTTTTGGCAGCTGCTGCACACACTGGCTCATATTTAAATGGTTGGAACTCCTGTTTTTTATTTCTGGAAACATTTATTTTGGTCGTTCGTGATCTGGTATCTTTCTACATTCCAGGCAGAGGTCTTTAACTCATTTAATTTCCATCCCCTAACTCTCTTAATCGGAGCGCAAAATGCCATGAATGAACGCTGATTGATCTATGTTAATTCTCTAACTCTTGTTTGGCGAAATTAATAATGAAACTACACAGATATTATGATGGGCCAGGAGATTAATACCGGAGCAAATAGCACTACTCTTTTATCCTCTTCAGCAGTAGCTATGGAGGAATAAACCTGGCCTGAGAGACATCTGGAAATACTAGGATAGAAAAAAAACGGGCGCTTCGCTAGCAACGGAAGTCTGGAGGTGGGGTTTCCCAGCGAAGGGAGCATCAGTGAAATCGCAGCATCGCAAAAACACAGAGGTCGGAGGTGGGGTTTCGAGGACTTCAGTGTTTTTGTGATGCTGCGATTTCACTGATGCTCCCTTCGCTGGGAAACCCCACCTCCGGACTTCCGTTGCTAGCGAAGCACCCATTTTTGCGCTGCTGGGATTCCCCAGCTGGGATTCCCCTGCAGCATTGCAAAAACACAGAAGTTCGGAGGTGGGGTTTTCCATGGAGGGGAGCCTCAGGGAAATCCCAGCAGTGCAAAAACGGGTGCTTTGGCTGGCAAAAGGGGTGAATTTTGGGCTTGCATGCATTAATCGCTTTTCCATTGATTCCAATGGGAAACATTGTTTCATCTTACAAACTTTTCACCTTAAGAACCTCATCCCGGAACCAATTAAGTTTGTAAGACAAGGTATCACTGTATTTCACAATTCAATTTATGTACATCATATTTAATAGAAATAAGAATAGAATAGAATAGAATAGAATTTTAATTGGCCAAGTGCAATTGGACACAGAAGGAATTTATCTTGGTACATCTCATCCAAACTTCTCATCCAAGAAGAATCTTCAGGATCTTTAAAGAAAAAAACAGAAAAGTCCAGTTGCCTCTTGAAAAAGCACTTTTGGGGCACAGTCATGGCCTGGGTCACTGAGAATTTCCATAGACATCTGGCAAATTAGTGTGTTTTTTAAAAAAGTCTACTTAATTAAAATGAAGCAGGTTATCAAAGAAGAAAAGGGATAAAAATAATTTAGCTTCGTAACAATAAAAATTAAGAAATATATTGGTTACCGGGGGGGGGCCCTCCCCAACCCCTGGTCCGCGAACTGACATCAGTGTGAAAATGGTCAAAAAGTTATTTTGGTTCAGCGCAACTTTCTGTTGTAACTTTGCTAGCAGCCGTTGCAAAATACTGTCATTTAGATTAAAACTGACGTTCTGAAATTTGCCTGCTCCTGATTCAATCTATCTTTCTGTTCCTGGTTTGTCAGTTTCGACAACACTATAACAATGTTCAACATCGTTCTTGAATCCGTATTTCTTTTTGTTTAATAAATATTATTATTATTATTATTATTATTATTATTATTATTATTATTATTGTTATTACTATTATTATCATCACTATCACTATCACTATCACTATCATTATCATTATCATTATCATTATCATTATCATTATTTGGTCAGGAGGAGAAAGTTTTGTCCGCAGTGCTGAGAATAGCTTTTCCAAAATCTCGGAGCCCTTCTGCAAAGAACGGTTAAATTCTTCAGCCGTGATCTGATCAAACGCCTCTCACTTCTTCTTTTTTTGTACACATAATTTATTCACAGCTTTCTTGTAAGTTCATTACCTGCAAATTGGCACCCACCATCGCCAATCTTTCATGGAGATGGGATGAAGGCTAATTTCTCTCCATGCTTACATTCCACTGATTAAAGAGAGATCCCTATTGAGAGCCCCCATGTTTTCTTCACTCCTTGGCAACTAAGCAGACTAAAGTTACATGAGAGAGATCCACTGGTGTTAGCTTGACATCCTTCCTCCCTTCATTTCCTCCCTCCCTCCCTTCCTTCCGTCCATCTTCATTCATTCATTTTATTCTTCCATCTCCTTTTCTTTCTTTCCTTCCTTCTTTCTGTTATTTCATTTTCATTCATTCATTCATCATTCATTCATTCACTCACTCACTCATTCATTCACCCATTCATTCTATTCTTCCATCTCCCTTCACTTTTCATTCCTTCCTTTTCCTTCCCTCCTTCTTGCCTTTTATTCTTCCATCTTCTATCCCTTCTATCCTCCCATCCTCCCTTCCTTTCATCTTTCCATCTTCCTTTTTTACTTCCTTCCTTCCCTCCTTCTTTATTTCTTTCCTTTATTCTTACATGTCTCTACCTTTTCCTTCCTTCCTTCCTTCCTTCCTTCCTTCTTTCTTTCCTTTTATCCCCCCCCCCATTGAATGCCATTGACCCTACTCAAACAGCTTATAATTTGTGGCGATACCTCTAACATCACCAAACAATATTTGCCTATCTCAGGTCTTTGAAAGGACTTGATCGGTGGATAAAAATGCCAAATCCAGTATAAACAAATGGCTGACTGGGACCGACAATAATAAAAAGAAATACCAACAAATTATTTTTATTTCTGAAGTTTATGATGTGATTGTGAACATTTATGTTTAAAGTAGGAATGTTTACCAAGTTTTAAATAGAAACATAGAAGTTGACGGCAAAAAAAGACCTCCTGGTCCATCTAGTCTGCACTTATACTATTTCCTGTATTTTATCTTAGGATGGATCTATGTTTATCCCAGGCATGTTTAAATTCAGTTATGGTGGATTTACCAACCACATCTTCTGTAAGTTTGTTCCAAGCATCTACTCCTCTTTCAGTAAAATAATATTTTCTCACGTTGCTTCTGATCTTTCCCCCAACTAACCTAGATTGTGCCCCCTTGTTCTTGTGTTCACTTTCCTATTGAAAACACTCCCCTTCTGAACCTTATTTAACCCTTTAACATATTTAACATATATAACATATATAAAAATAAATAAAATAAATAAATAAATTCCCAAATTCCAGGAGAGAAAGGGAGGGAAACTAAAGCTATAGTGGTATCTCTACTTATGAACTTAATTCATTCCATGACCAGGTTTTTAAGTAGAAAAGTTTGTAAGAAGAAGCAAATAATGTGTGCAATTGGGGAAACTACTGTTTTCTCCCAGGAGATTCCTAAAGAGGCCCCATGGAGGTTTCTCCCTGCCTTTTCTGACCCTGTTTCCTCCCAGGCGATTCCTAGACAGGCCCCATGGAGGCTTTTCCCTGACTTTTCCGGCCCTGTTTCCTCCAGGGAAATTTCTAGAGAGGCCCCATGGAGGCTTCTCCCCACCTTTTCCATCCCTGTTTCCTCCCAGGAGATTCCTAGAGAGGCCCCACGGAGGCTTCTCCCCACCTTTTCTGGTTACAGTTTCGCAGGGTCGGGTTTGTAAGTGGAAAATGGTTCTTGAGAAGAGGCAACAAAATCTTAAACACCCGGTTCTTATCTAGAAAAGTTTGTAAGTAGAAGCGTTCTTAGATAGAGGTACCACCGTACTTCTACAGCAGAAAAGAAATCCCCAAGCAACAGTAGAGGTTTAGGACTTTCTACCTCTGGTTCTTTCTTCTTCTGTCTTGGGATTCAGCCTACCTTTCTTCTCTTTCTTCTTGCCTCTTAATCGGCTACCTCGTCGGGATAATTGATTAATTACGAGAAACCTTTTCCAGTTAATTAAGAGGTGCTGTTAGCACAGTGTGCCCCCATTGTGGCTCAATTAATTTGTTCTTCCTGGGGGAGGGGAGAAGAGGAGAGAGAAAGAGGAGAGGGAGAAGGTGGGGGGAAGGCCACCCAAGGAGACTCTCCTGGAGCTTCACTTAATGTCAATGAGCCAAATCTGGCATCATTCAATGGAACTAATTAGGCAAAAGAAGCCCAAACACATCCATTATGTTGAAGACAACATGTCAAGGATGCCCAGGTTTTGTGGGGGGAGGGGGGTTTGCCTTTTGTTAAGCAGAAGGACTATGTGCAGACATTGGATCACAAAGCATAGACTCTACTTGGGTCCTTCCTTCCTTCCTTCCTTCCTTCCTTCCTTCCTTCCTTCTTCATATGCCACTCATTTCCTACCTTCCATCCTTCTTACCTTCCTTCTTTCCTTCTTCACATGTCCCTCAATTTCCTTCCTTCCTTCCCTCCATTTCCTTCCTTCCTTCCTTCCTTCCATCCATCAATCCATCCTTCCTTCCTTCCTTCCTTCTTCACATGTCCCTGATTTCCTGCCTTCCATCCTTTTACCTTCCTTCTTTCCTTCTTCACATGTCTCTCCATTTCCTTCCTTCATTTCTTCCTTCCTTCCTTCCTTCTTCACATGTCCCTCATTTCCTTCCTTCCTTCCTCCCTTCCTTCCCTCCCTCCATTTTTCACATGTCCCTTCTTATTCATTTCCTTTTTCCCACCCTTCCTTCTTCACCTGTGCCTCCATTTCCTTCCTTCCTTAGGTCTCTAAACCTAGGAAAGACTAGTTTCATATGGTATTCTATTACGAATGGATGAGTGGAGAGCTCTTCTAGTAAAGTATCTCTGGACATTTTTTAGAGCAGTGTTTTTCAGCCAGTGTGTCGCGGCACATGGTCAGGTGTGCCGTGAGAGGGGAGAGAGAAAGAGAAAGAAAGTAAGAGAGAGAGAGAGAGAGAAAGAGAGAGAAAGAAAGCAAGAGAGAGAGAAAGCAAGAGAAAGAAAGCAAGAGAGAGAGAAAGAGAAAGAAAGAAAGCAAGAGAGAGAGAGAGAAAGCAAGAGAGAGAAAGAAAGCAAAAGAGAGAGAGTGTGTGTGAGAGAGAGAGAAAGAGAAAGAAAGCAAGAGAGAAAGAGAGTGAGTGAGAGAGAAAGAAAGCAAGAGAGAGAGAAGGAGAGGAAGGGAGAAAGAGGGAGAAATGAGAGAAAAAAGGGGAGAAAAAAAGAGAAATGAGAAAATGATTGAGGCAGAGAATGAAAGGAAAGAGAGAGAAACAAAAGAGAGAGAGAAGTGAGGCCTATACCAATCTAGACAAATGGCTCGCCAATCTCTTCTTTAAAACCTGCAGTGTTAAGAGCACCCACAATTTCCAGAGTGGAACTGACTTTCAGGCTTAAAAGCAGGACTAGCACCCATTCTCTCTCTGGTTAATAGAATTGGCTGCTTCCTCAAACGCTATACTTTTCCCCCCACTGGAAATCCATTAAAAGGCATTGAAGAGTCTTCAGTTCAACCTTAAGTAGATTCATCACTGAGCAAAAAAACCCTGACTTACACGGCTTCTCTTTCAGCCCCATTATTCTGCGACTGGGGAATAATTGTCTCACCCCCTCTTCAATTTCGATTCAGTCTCTCTGCAAATGTAAACAAATCCAGTTTAGCTCTGGTTGTGATGCCAGCCGCTGTTATTTTTTCTGTGTACAGCACCCTGCACAGGTTTTTTTCAAAGACAGAGTTGGCCCTTGGATCACACACACAACCCACACTCAGTAAAAGACCTTGGGATACTAATATCGAATGACCTAAGTGCTAAAGCCCACTGCAACAATATCGCCAAAAAAGCTTCTAGAGTTGTTAACCTGATCCTACGCAGCTTCTGCTCAGGCAATCTCACACTACTCACAAGAGCCTACAAAACTTTTGCCAGACCCATCCTAGACTACTGCTCATCTGTCTGGAACCCATACCACATCTCAGACATCAACACCCTTGAAAATGTCCAAAGATATTTCACCAGAAGAGCCCTTCACTCCTCCACTCGAAACAGAATATCCTACGAAAATAGACTAACAATCCTGGGCCTAGAAAGCCTAGAACTACGGTGCCTAAAACACGATTTGAGTATTGCCCACAAGATCATATGCTGCAACGTCCTACTGGTCAATGACTACTTCAGCTACAACCACAACAACACAAGAGCATGCAACAGATTCAAACTTAATACGAACCGCTCCAAACTTGACTGTAAAAAATATGATTTCAACAGTTGAGTTGTCGAAGCGTGGAATTCATTACCAGACTCAATTGTGTCAACCCCTAACCCCCAACATTTCTCCCTTAGACTCTCCACGGTTGACCTCTCCAGGTTCCTAAGAGGCCAGTAAGGGGCGTACATAAGTGCACTGGTGTGCCTTTCGTCCCCTGTCCAATTGTCTTTCCTTTCTCTCACCTATCATATATATTCTCTTCCTTTCATATATCCTCTCCTCTAAGTTCACTTTTACCCTTATATATATTACTACATGTCTATTTTTCTTCCTATGTATTTGTGTATTGGACAAATGAATAAATAAATAAAAATAAATAAATAAATACATAGAGAGAGAGAGATGTCAGAAATAAGTTTATTTCTTGAAGTAATATTACAGCACAAGAAGATGGTTTGTAACCCTAGGAAAGGCTGATATAAGCCATAATCAGCATGTAATCATGGGTTTATTAACTGTCCTGCAACCTCATTGGCTGTCACCTATATAATAGGAGTAACACCCTGGCATGGGTGTGGTTTGTTATAGAGAACCTAAGAACCTAAGAAGAGCCCTGCTGAATCGGACCAAAGCCCATCAAGTCCAGCATTCTGTGTCACCCAGTGGCCCACCAATTGTCCATGGGGATCTTGAGCAGAAAGAGAAGGCAAGACCTTCCCTTTCTCTCGACTCCCAACAAATGGTACTCAAGGGAATCCTGCCTGCCTCAACCAACATAGAGGCGGCACATGGACATTCGTTTCTATAACCACCGATACACTTGGCATCCATGAATCTGTCTAATCCTGCCTTGAAACTATCAAGGCTGACAGCTGTCACGACCTCTTCTGGAAAGGGAATTCTATAAATCAAGGACCCTCTGGGTGAAGACATATTTTCCTTTATTTGTCTTCGCTTTCTTACCTATGAGCTTTAGGGAGGGGCCCCTTGTCCTAGTATTGAGTGATAGAGAAAATATTTTTTCTCTATCCACCTTTTCTATCCCATGCATGATTTTATACACTTCGAACAAGTCATCTTTCAAGGCTGAAGAGACCAAGGCGTTGCAACCTGGTTTCATAAGGGAGGGGCTCCATTTCCTTGATCATTCTTGTTGCCCTTTTTTGCACCTTTTCCAGTTCCATTATATCCTTCTTGAGGTGCGGTGACCAGAACTGTACACAGGACTCCAAGTGTGGTCTCACCATCGATAGAGTGGTTTGTAGTTAGTGGTTTGTGGGTGGTTGCAGTGGTGGATGTAGTAAGTGTTGTATAATAGTATTGTGCATAGTTTGTTATAGTGGTTAAATGTAAAGGTGATAGTTTATTTAGAGAAGCATTTTGATAAGAAGATAAGAATACTGTGTTCAGTTCTAGAGACCTCACCTACAAAAGGATATTGACAAAATTGAACGGGTCCAAAGATGGGCTAAAAGAATGGTGGAAGGTCTTAAGCATAAAACTTATCAGGAAAGACTTCATGAACTCAATCTGTATAGTCTGGAGGACAGAAGGAAAAGGGGGGACATGGTCGAAACATTTAAATATGTTAAAGGGTTAAATAAGGTTCAGGAGGGAAGTGTTTTTAATAGGAAAGTGAACACAAGAACAAGGGGACACAATCTGAGGTGAGCTGGGGGAAAGATCAAAAGCAACATGAGAAAATATTATTTTACTGAAAGAGTAGTAGATCCTTGGAACAAACGTCCAGCAGATGTGGTTGGTAAATCCACAGTAACTGAATTTAAACATGCCTGGGATAAACATTATTATTATTATTATTATTATTATTATTATTATTATTATTATTATTATTTATTGGATTTGTATGCCACCCCTCTCCGAAGACTAGGGGCGGCTAACAACAGTGGTAAAACAACATGAACAATCCAATTAATAAAAACAACTAAAAAATCTGTATTATAAAAAAACAAACATACACACAAACATACCATGCATAACTTGTAATAGCCTAGGGGGAAAGGATAACTTAACTCCCCCATGCCTGACGACAAAGGTGGGTCTTAAGTAATTTGCGAAAGACAAGGGGGCCGTTCTAATCTCTGGGGGGAGTTGGTTCCAGAGGGCCGGGGCTGCCACAGAGAAGGCTCTTCCCTTGGGGCCCGCCAAACGACATTGTTTGGTCGAAGGGACCCGGAGAAGGCCAACTCTGTGGGACCTTATTGGCCGCTGGGATTCGTGCGGTAGAAGGTGGTTCCGGATGTATTCTGGCCCAATACCATGTAGGGCTTTAAAGGTCATTACCAACACTTTGAATTGTGACCGGAAATTGATCGGCAGCCAATGCAGGCTGCGGAGTGTTGCAGAAACGCGGGCGAATCTAGGAAGCCCCACATATATCCATTGTAAGATAAAATACAGGAAATAGTATAAGGGCAGACTAGGTGGACCATGAGGTTTTTTTCTGCCGTCAGTCTTCTATGTTTCTATGTTTCTAAGTCAAATATATTTTTACAAGAAATCTTGCTGCACTGGTTTTTCATTCAAGACTTCAATTAGGTACATTGTAGTTGTGAACTGTGGCTAGTTGGTGGGGTACCTTCTGTCTGCGCAAAACTCTCCCAACAAGACATACGCACATACACTTTTGCTATGCAGATAAAAACCACCGACGCCCGATTTGGGAAAGGAGAAAGGTGGCTATAGCACGAGGTTCGCTGACCCCATTGTGTGAGCCTCATTTCACAGAGATATAACTCCTGATTGTTTGGCTGAAGAAGAAGAAAGTTCCACCATAAATTCAGTGATATTGAACAAGCAGCCAACACTGTAATAAAAAGATATATCGATTGAGCGTGAGATCTATTCCGTTCCCTTGTATTTCAACAAAACACACCGAAGCCTGGTTAATGTTCTCTTCCTATTGATTGTGGTTCCATTCACACACACACACACACACACACACACACACACAATACATTGTTGGTTATGACCTATAAAGCCCTTCATGGCACCGGACCAGATTATCTTAGGGACCGCCCTCTGCTGCACGAATCCCAGTGACCAGTTAGGTTCCACAGATTGGGTCTAAACAATGTCGCTTGGCGGGACCCAGGGGAAGAGCCTTCTCTGTGGCGGCCCCGGCCCTCTGGAGCCAATTCCCCCCAGAGATTAGAATTGCCCCCACCCTTCTTGCCTTTCGTAAGCTACTTAAAACCCACCTCTGCCGTCAGGCATGGGGGAATTGAGATCCTCTTTCCCCCTAGGCCTTTACAATTCTATGCATGGTATGTATGTATGTATGTATGTTTGGTTTTTATATTAATGGGTTTTTAATCGTTTTTAGTATTGAATTACTATTCTACACTGTTTTATTGTTGCTGTTAGCCGCCCCGAGTCTCCGGAGAGGGGTGGCATACAAATCTAATAAATAGATAGATAGATAGATAGATAGATAGATAGATAGATAGATAGATAGATAGATAGACAGACAGACAGACAGACAGACAGACAGACAGACAGACAGACACACATATACATACATACATACATACATACATACATACATACATACATACATACATAGGTTATCAGAGGTGTCAAACTCAATGTGGTTGCTAGGCAGGCCGATTGGGTGGGTGTGGCTGACTTGATGGCTGTGGCCAGCTTGGCGCCATTCAGTGGGTGTGGCTGACAAGATGGGTGTGGCCAGATGGGAGGTCGTATCCACCTTGACACCCCCCCCAAATTTCCATCATGTTTCCTCTTTGCAGACGGAAACAACATGGGCTAGCCCCTTAAATTTTCAAGGACAGCCCAGTGAGTCAGATCCAACCACACCATGGGACGGATCCAGCCCAGGGACTTTGAGTTTCCCACTCCATGGTCTAGATGATTTTAAAAACCTTGTGTTTATAATTATTTGCTTAATGATCATTCAAAGCTACAGCAAAACTTCAACAAGTCCGAGGGTCGCCCAGAAAGTAATGCACCACAATTTTTTCTTCAACAATTATTTATTGCACACAATGAAACTTACACAGAAGACAGAATGATGTTTCTTCTACACTCCCTATTTTTCCATGTAATCTCCATCCCATAGTATGGCCTTCCTCCAGCGAGACACAAGGGTGTGTATGCCCTGTCAGTACCACTCCTTGTTCTGGTCACGAAGCCATTTCTGCACTGAACCGTCTTCTAATGGCCTCACCTTCTGTACCCAGCGACTAACCGTACTTCTGTCGACTGCGGATTCTCCATAAACTAAACAAACATTTGTGAATGTTCCCAACAGTTTCTTTCTCCGCAGTGAGAATTTCAATGACGACACGCTGCTTGTAACGTACATCACTTACAGACGCCATTTCGAACCAGCTTCAACCGCAACAACACAAGAGCACGCAACAAATTCAAACTTAATATTAATCGCTCCAAGCTTGACTGTAAAAAATATGACTTTAGCAATCGAGTTGTCGAAGCGTGGAACTCATTACCAGACTCAATAGTGTCAACCCTTAGACTATCCACGATTGACCTCTCCAGGTTCCTAAGAGGTCAGTAAGGGGTGTACATAAGTGCACTAATGTGCCTTTCGTCCCCTTTCCAATTGTCTTTCCTTTATCTCATATATCATATATCTTTTCTTCCTTTCGTATTTCTTCTCCTCTACTTTTATATCTTTTCTTTATATATAATACTTCATGGCTATCCTCTTCAATATTCATGGCTATTCTCTTCAATATTCAACTAGACACAAGAACAGTTTTTTTCCAAATGCCATCACTCTACTAAACAAATAATTCCCTCAACACTGTCAGACTTTCTACTAAATCTGCACTTCTATTCTACTAGTTTTTCTCATCATTCCTTTCACCCATTTCCTCCCATGTTGACTGTATGACTGTAACTTGTTGCTTATATCCTAAGATTTTTATTAATATTGCTTCTTCATTGCTTATGACAATCATTAAGTGTTGTACCACATGATTCTTGACAAATGTATATTTTATTTTATGTATGCTGAGAACACATGCACCAAGACAAATTCCTTGTGTGTCCAATCACACTTGGCCAATAAAAATTCCATTCCATTCTATTCTATTCTATTCTATTCTATATGTATTGTGTATTGGACAAAACAAACAAACAAACAAACAAACAAACAAATAAATAAATAAATAAATAACACTGCTGCAGCTACGCTATCTGTCTGACGAAACACAAAATTGACACACGCATTCCTGACAATTCAAATAATGTATATCTAAAGTTTCACTTTTGTACAATTATTTATCTATCTATCTATCTATCTATCTATCTATCTATCTATCTATCTATCTATCTATCTATCTATCTATTTATTTATTGGATTTGTATGCTGCCCCAATTACTATAGGCTGAGGGGGAAAAAGTGGTGCATTGCTTCCTGGGCGACCCTTGTTCAGAAAAAGGCCATTTCCCAAACTCTGATGGGCCCGGGTAGACCCGTTTTTTTGCCCTCCCCAGGTTCCAAAGTCCTTTCCAGCTCTGCTATTCTGTTATTCTGAAATGTTCTACTTCTTGCATCTTCCTGAAGTACCTGCACGATGGGTCATTTCAAACTGACCCAGCTAAATGGGAATGCGTAAACGAAGGCTATTTATCATGTTTGGCTTTAACCGGGCAGTTCCTTTTATTAAATGGCTGCTGTGTCAGACAATTCAAGGTTTTTATGGCCTAGATGCAGTCAAGTCATGTTCGCCATTATTATTTTATTATTATTTATTAGATTTGTATGCCGCCCCTCTCCGGAGACTCGGAACGGCTCACAACAACAAAACATAGTACAAATCTAATGATTAAAAAAACAATTTAAAACCCTTAATATAATAAACAGTCATACATCTTGTTGTGGTTAGCTCTGGCCCAGCTCCTGCCCCAAGGTCTGTGGGGGAGACATCCACATGCTGCAGGCCTGTTTTGCCCCCGGTGGAATCTGCTGATGAAGGCTCCTCTGACCAAGAAGACATGAGTGACAGGGAGGAGGAGAGTGTGGCAGACAGCTCAGAAGGAGATCAATTGAATTTAAACATGCCTGGGATAAACATATATCCATCCTAAGATAAAATACAGAAAATAGTATAAGGGCAGACTAGATGGACAATGAGGGCTTTTTCTGCCGTCAGACTTCTATGTTTCTATGTTTCTAATTATCCAGCTCCTCCTTGGATTCAGAACAAGAGTTAATGATACAGCCACGCATGCAGAGAGCGATGCATAGGCAACAACAACTGAGAGATTATTATCAAAGAAAATGAGGCCACCTGTGGTTGGGTGGGGCTGTGGTAATTAGTGAGGCTGCTATAAATAGCAGCCTGTGGGTTTGGCCATTGTGGAGGATTATCTGATCGTTGTGTTTCGTGACTGTTTTACTGACTTTGACCTTTTGTGTGCTGATTTTTCCCTGCTTTGAAACTAAACCAGGGCAAAGTGTGTTTCACTTTGTGAAAGAAGAAGGACTGTGAATTACCTCACAGCTGCAAGCTAAGTATCACAGAACTGATAAGGGACTTGTACAAATTACCAGTTTGTTTGGAGACGAGTGCTCTTTGCTATACCAAAAGAGGGCTTGGTTTAAGTGAATTTTCATTATAAAGAACATTGTTTTGAATTTTAAAACGTGTGTGTGTCTGAAATTTGTACCTGTGAATTTTTGGGAGGAGTCTACCAGAGAGCCCGACAGAACACATCTCAGATAAAGCATGCATAAAATGGAAACAGCCGGGGGGAATCAATTTCCCCATGGCTGATGGCAGAGGTGGGTTTTTAGGAGTTTGTGAAAGGCAAGGAAAGTGGGGGCAGTCCTGATCTCCGGGGGGAGTTGATTCCAGAGGGTCGGGGCCACCACAGAGAAGGCTCTTCCCCTGGATCTTGTTCTGGATTCTGGTAGAACTTTAGTTACATTTAAAAGAATGCAGGATCTCATAAAGAAAAAAACCCCTTCCATTTTATTTCTCCTCTCTTCCGTATTCAAAATACAATATAGACTGTCACATTCCTCTCTTGTTATCTTTAGCAAGTAGAGCGCCCAAACTTTCCTTTATGCCTCATCCCCTATCTTAACGTTTATGTCTATACAGCTTAGTTCAAAAGCACCAGGAATAGCTGTGAAATAGATAACTTACTCCGGAGCCAAAATGACATACGTCTCATGATAGATTTACAACATTGAAAACTCCACCCTTCTTCCCCGCTGGCTCCCTGACGTGACGAATACATCACTCCAGTAATTAACCCATTCCTCCCCTTAATATATTTTTCCTAATACTTGCTCTCTGCGCTTTTGAACTCTTCTGAAGTGAGGATTTAACCAGTGATTGTCTGTCTCTTCTTCGCTAGAGTCTGGCCTCCCACCTGTTCTGATACCTGTAACCCAGGGCCTGCCACTAATTCATAAACACTATTTGTATCAGAGTCATCAAGCTCTTCATCCTCCTCCAACTGACCAGGAGTATGTATAACAGGTCCCGCCAGACGACATTGTTTCATCGACGGGACCCAGAGAAGGCCAACTCTGTGGGACCTAACCGGTCTCTGGAATTCGTGCGGCAGAAGGCAGTCCCAGAGATATCCTGGTCCAATGCCATGAAGGGCTGTTGGTGGGTTGTAAATGATTAAATGATTAAATGATTAAATGAGGATTCTACCAGAGAGCCTGACAGAACAGCCCATTTCTGGTCTAAGATGATGGAGTGATGTATGGTAGGCTTTTTGCTTCCTTCTCTTCTTACTGTCTTTTTTGAATGGTGTGTAAACATAGTTTATTTCAACGTGTCTTTTGATGGCTGACTTGTCTGAATGCCAAACTTCCAGAATTTCCTAGCATTTTTGCATTTAGCTGGTTCTGGAATGCTCCCGGTTTCCCTGTTGAAATTACGGTCGAGTCCTTTACGGTTCATCATGATCTCTTTGTATAAACAACCTGAAATTAAAACCATGTGCCGAGTGACTATTGCACTCTCCCTGATTGGAACGTGACTGTCAGCACTAATCCAGCTGCTGATCACATCAATTTTCTTTAAAGGATTTTTAACTGATTAACCATTACAAATTGATTAACCTTTGTTCCCAAAGAAAATGAAAATCAGGTTTTGGATACTTGACACAAGGCAGATTGTAATTATAGCTCCTACAATAATGTCTTGTTAGCACTTACCATGCTGGCATGCTTGTAAGTCATTAGATCTTCCATCAAAAGCTCTTCGGCGTCTCTAACCGTTGCAGTTACTACGATGATCTTACAACGCTTTAGGAATGACAACTGGAATTAGCAGCAGCCTTTTCATAGCCTCTGATTTTCCCAGTAGAGTTTCGACAAGTATTGTGGATTAAAAATGCCTCACACTAAGACAGGCACATACAATCAGTTGTTTAATCATAGTTACTGTTCCGTCGGGCTCTCTTGTAGAATCCTCCCCAAAATTCACAGGTACAAATTTCAGACACACACACATTTGAAAATTCAAAACAATGTTCTTTATAAGGAAAGTTCACTTAACCTAAGCCCTCTTTTGGTATAGCAAAGAGCACTCGTCTCCAAACAAACTGGTAATTTGTACAAGTCCCTTATCAGTTCTGCGATACTTAGCTTGCAGCTGGGAGGCAATTCACAGTCCTTCTTCTTTCACAAAGTGAAACACACTTTGCCCTGGTTTAGTTTCAAAGCGGGAAAAATCAGCACACAAAAATTCAAAGTCAATAAAGCAGTCACGAAACACAACAATCAGATAATCCTCCACAATGGCCAAACCCACAGGCTGCTATTTATAGCAGCCTCACTAATTACCACAGCCCCACCCAACCACAGGTGGCCTCATTTTCTTTGATAATAATCTCTCAGTTGTTGTTGCCTATGCATCGCTCTCTGCCTGTGTGGCTGTATCATTAATTCTTGTTCCCAATCCAAGGAGGAGCTAGATAATTGATCTCCTTCTGAGCTGTCTGCCACACTCTCCTCCTCCCTGTCACTCATGTCTTCTTGGTCAGAGGAGCCTTCATCAGCAGATTCCACCAGGGGCAAAACAGGCCTGTAGCATGTGGATGTCTCCCCCACATCCACAGTCCTTGGGGCAGAAGCTGGGCCAGAGCTAACCACAACAGTTACCCTGTAGGATTTCCATTAAACAACTGTTTCTATATGCCTGTTTTAGTGTGAGGCATTTTAATCTATGGCAGAACACTTCATATTTATGATAATTTCAGGGCCGCTAAGGTCACATGATCTCATCCAGGGGTGGATTCCAATTACTGCCGCTACCAGTGCACCTTATGTCAGCTCCAGCGCGCATTGGGAAAAGCTGTTTCACCCTCCAGAGGCTTCAGGGAAGTTTCCTGCAGCCCCAGAGTGCCAAGAACAGCCCAACGGGCAAACCAGAAGTCTGTTTTCCTAAACTTCCGGTTTGTACATTTGGCTGTTTTTTCAGTGGCCCAGTCTTCAGTGAAGCCTGCGCACATGTGCAGGGTTAGGGTTGGGGTTGTGCATATGCGCAGGGCAGAACGAGTGCGAGGGAATAGGTGTGGGCATGTGTGCACACACTAGCTGCCCACCCCCCTGTTGGCACACAAACCAAAAAAGGTTCGCCATCACTGCCTTATACCACTGGAGACAAAAGATTCTCTTATACTCTGAAAAATATGGTAATATGTATGTTCGCCATCTTGAGTTAACCTCAATTAACAAAGGTGTCAGTGCATGGTACTCACCAGTATTTGGAGTTTCCATGTACGTAAACTACCAATTGTAGTTTGTACCTTTATAGATGCAGTATACCTTTAAGGACTTTGGCTGGTTCGCCATAAGAGGGCGCCATAATGATGCTGGATAGCTCATTCATTTTTTGCCTTTACCTTGTGGGTGGAGTATATTCTGCTTTGTGCTGCTATGTGCGGTTTGTTGTTTATTTCTGCTTTGTGCTTGTAAATATATATATTTGTAATTTGACCACATGTGAAAGAAAAACTGGACAGCTTCCTCACACATCTCAACAGCCTACACCCCAAAATACAATTCACCATGGAAATAGAAACCAACAACTAACTTCCCTTCCTTGATGTCCTAATCTACAAAAAACCCAATGGCTCCCTAGGACACACCATCTACCAGAAGAAGACACCCACCCACCGCTACTTGAACGCAAAATCCCACCACCACCCTGCACAGATCAATTCCGTAGCCAAGACCCTCATTTCCAGAACCAAACGCCTAGCCGACAAAGACCACCTGGAACCTGAATCACACAGTCTCACAAATATATTAATTTCCAATGGATTCCAAAGAGAGGCAATCAACAACTTAATCCAAAAAGAGACACCCCCCAAGAACCAAGACACAGAACAGGACAATGGCATCGCCCTCCTCCCTTACATCAAAGGCACTACAAATAAAATCAGCAAAATTCTCCGCAAACACAACATCAAGACAGCCTTTGGTGCAGATAAAAAATTAGCCAACATCCTAAGAAACCCCAAAGACAATATCCAGCTAGAAAACCAGGGAGTTTATCAAATACCGTGTAAAATCTGCCCAGCCACATATATTGGACAAACTAACAGGAGAGTAAATGCACGTGTTGCAGAACATAAGAATGCATTAAGAAAAAAAGAAAAAACCTCCTCCCTTTTCCAACACTTCAAAACTACAGGACATGAAATTGATTTTGACAGTACTAAATTAATTTCCAAAACAGAACACTACAGCAAAAGAATAATCATGGAAGCCATCGAGATAGAAAAACATCCCCAAAATATGAACAAGCGGGATGATACCTCCCGCCTACCAGACATCTGGAAACCAGCCCTCAAACGTATCCCAGCCATAGAAACTGAAACCAGACTCAGAACACACATTGAAAAACAACCAAGTAGCCTGCAAGCTCCAACTACTCAGGATATCACGTCTAATCCACAATCATTAACTAATCAGCATACCTCAGTTAAATCAACGACCCCAGGTGTTACCCCACTGACTCACCAGGAAGTTTCTACACAGCAGGCAATTGCTGAGCCATCAAACCACACCCAGCCACCAGTATTTATAGAAGGAAGGCAGCTCAGGTCTCACTGTGTTTGCCCTAGAACAAGGACAGAAGCACCAGCCTGAAGATGAAAGTTTAGAACTAAGATGCCTTAAACAAGATCTGAGTATTGCCCACAAGATCATATGCTGCAACGTCCTGCCTGTTGGCGACTACTTCAGCTTCAACCACAACAACACAAGAGCACACAACAGATTTAAACTTAATATTAACCGCTCCAAACTTGACTGTAAAAAATATGACTTCAGTAGCCGAGTTGTCGAAGCGTGGAACTCATTACCGGACTCCATAGTGTCATCCCCAAACCCCCAACACTTTACCCTTAGATTATCTACGGTTGACCTATCCAGATTCCTAAGAGGTGAGTAAAGGGTGAGTACAAGTGCACTAGGGTGCCTTCCGTCCCCTGTCCTATTGCTCTCCTATATCTCCTACACCTTTCTTCTATTCCTATATCTCTTCTTCTATTCTTTCATTGATGTGCTCTATTACAATACCTTCTTTTCTATTCTTTCTTAGATATATTTTACTATGAGTATCTCCTCTATAACCTTCATCATGTATTTTACTATGTGTAAAATATAGATATATACCCACTAAAACCCTCATTGTGTATTAGACAAAATAAATAAAATAAAATGACGAGTGGGACCTCGTCGAAACCTCGCCAGAAATTTCTAAATCCTACACGGGAAGAAACCCGAATATACCAAGACCGTCAAGCAAAAGGCATGATAAAAATTAATAAATAAAAATAAGCATCTCCTGGAAGAGAAATCTCTCCCAGAAACAGTAACCTGCCTTGGAAATAATTAAAAATGGCACGATCCTCCCAATTTCAAGACATGCATTTTTTTAACCCATGAAATTTTTTCTTGGAATCAGAACCATCAGTCGGAAAAGCAGCTTCTGAAACCCTAGTTAGGTTTTTTATTTTTTTAAAAAAATTTTTTTACAAACCCCTAGCAAATATTTCCATTTAAATGAGAAAGCCTTATAAGTGCGGGAGCTCTAATTGCACTAATCAGACAACATTCATGCTTTTGCTGGTGCTACATCCGTGCTGTTTTTACCTGCAGCAATCCCACATCCTTGATAACTGCCAGTTCTTAAGCAGCGGAGGCTGGGTGGGGCTGTGGGAAGTCAACTTGGTAGGGGGCGGTGGCAGTGAAGCTAATTGGGATTTAAAGCTAGAGGTTTTACAAAAGTCTGCAGCTTTCTGATGAAAATATGCCTGCCTGGTTTGTCTTTGGGGAAGGGTGACCGCTGAGCCATTAATCAATGGAACGACTTGCCTCCAGAAGTTGTGGGTGCTTCGACACTGGAGGTTTTTAAGGAGAGATTGGACAATCATTTGTTTGAAAGAATGGAATGGAATGGAGTGGAGTATAGAATATAGAGAAGAGGAGAGGAGAATAGAGGAGAGGAGAAAGAATGGAATGGAATAGAATAGAATAGAATAGAATAGAATAGAATAGAAAATAGAAATAGAATGGAATGGAGAATACAGAGTAGAGTAGAGTAGAGTACAGTAGAGTAGAGTAGAGTAGAGTAGATTATATAGAACAGAACAGAACAAAACAGAACAACAGAGATGGAAGGGACCTTGGAGGTCTTCTAGTCCATCCCCTTGCTTAGGAGAGAGAGAGAGAGAGAGAGAAAGATAGAACGATAGAAAGAAAGAAAAAGACACAGTGTGTGTGTGTGTGTGTGGCAAAGATAGATAGATAGATAGAGAGAGAGAGAGAGAGAGAGAGAGAGAGAGAAATGAACTCTCCCTGTGTAAGAGAGAGAGCAAGAATGAAAGAAAAAGAAACAGAAACAGGAAAAGAAAGAGACAAAGAGAAACAAGAGAGAAAGAACAAGAAAAAGAAAGAAAGAAGAAAAGGAAAGAAAGAAATAAAGAAAGAAAGAAAGGATGGAGGGAAGGAGGGAGGGAGGCAAGGGGGAAAGAAAGAGCGAAAGAATGAAAGAACCAAGGAATGAAAGAATGAAAGAAATATGAGAGGGGGGTAGGAGGGAGGGAAGGAGAGAGAAGGAAAAAGGAGGGAGAGAGGAAGAAGAAAGGAAGAAAAAGAGAGAAGGAAGGAAGGAAAAATGGGAGGAAAGGAAAGAGAGAAAGACCAAGAGAAACAAGAGAGAAAGAGAAAAAGCAAGAGAAAGAAAGAAAGAGAGAAAGAAAGAAATAAAGAAATAAAGAAGGAAGGAAGGAAAGAAAAAAGAAAGAAAAACAAAAGAAAGAAAAAAGAAAGAAAAACAAAAGAAAGAAAGAAAGAAAGAAAGAGAAAGGAAATCCAATTATGTGTTAAATGCAAAGCCTTCCAACTAGCGCTGGGCCTTTTGTATACTTTTAGGGTAATTATTTGACCATGGCTTAAATATAATTAAGTGCTGGGGTGAGTCAGTGCTCTTTACCTCTTGCCAAATGCACCATTTTACATTTATGCCGGGGAATTTTTTTTAAAAAAATTATTATTACCCTCCATTCACCGAATGGGCCTTCCTGCTGATCCCTTTCCTCATTAACAGGTAAAGCTGGACCTTAAGTAAGTGACAGAAAGATGGATGACCTGGAATGTGAAAAGAAAGGAGGAAAATTGCAAGAGAAAGAATACAGGTGGGAGTCAAAGCAAGGAATTAATGGGAGGGAGGAAGGCTGAATCAAAGGCTGCCATCGCCATGGGGATGCCGCAGCAAGAAAGCTAGTTTAGCCCTGCGGTCCTGGCCAAGCCTTCAGATAAAAGCTTCCTGGTTAATTGAAGGATTTGACCTCACTTCCATCAATAACATCTCAAGAAACAATTGGGAACAAGCACCAGCATGCCTACCCTCCATGTCCTGATGTTCCCATGTGCTCCAAACCCTCTCATGTATGTTTATACTTTTGCTGCATAGTGGTACCTCTACCTAAGGACGCCTCTACTTACGAACCTTTCTAGATAAGAACCGGGTGTTCAAGGTTTTTTGCCTCTTCTCAGGAACCATTTTCCACTTACAAACCCAAGCCTCCAAAAGTGTAACTGGAAAAGGCAGGGAGAAGCCTCTGTGGGGCCTCTCTAGGAATCTCCTGGGAGGAAACAGGACCAGAAAAGGTGGGGAGAAGCCTCCGTGGGGCCTCTCTAAAAAGCTCCTGGGAGGAAGCAGGGCCAGAAAAGGTGGGGAGAAGCCTCCGTGGGGCCTCTCTAGGAATCTCCTGGGAGGAAGCAGGGCCAGGAAAGGTGGGAAGAAGCCTCCGTGGGGCCTCTCTAAAAATCTCCTGGGAGGAAACATGGCTGGAAAACGCGGGGAGAAACCTCTGTGGGTCTCTCTAGGAATCTCCTGGGAGGGAACAGGGCCTCCACCATCCATATAGTTTTCTAGGACTACAGGGAGGGAGGAATTAGGAAGGAAGGGAGGGAGGGAGGGAGGGAGGAAGGAAAGAATGAAGGAAAGAAGGAGGGAAGGAAGGGAGGAAGGAAGGAAGGGAGGAACCATGCCAACCAGGAGGTCTGCTTCATCAAGCCGTTAGTGTGGAATGAATATTAGCCCTTCTGTCCAACGGACCAAAAACTTTCCTTTTAAAATATTTATTTATTCATTGATTCATTCCTTCATTAAGAGAAGGGAGGAGATTTTACAACAGCGGTCTTCTGAGATGGAAAAAAAATTAAGTGTATAATGATTTACAAGAAGAAGCTTTAAAGTGCAATCAGCCCCAGTTTTGATCTCATTTGGATGGACATAAAGGCTGATTATCATCAAGGAAGTGCAATTAAATCGAGGCCGTTGGGCAATGGTGGCTGAGCTAACAAAGTAGCCTTTATCTAAATTCACGTTCCTACAGAAAACTTCCTTCAAGGACTTTCTGGAATTCTGTCGGGAATCTAACATAGGCCACTGTATTGGAACGCACCAGGTTCTATGTCTTATATCCAGAGGTGTCAAACTCAAGGCCTGGGGCTGGATGTGGCCTGTGGGGTGCTTAGATCTGGCCACCCTGGAAAGGAAAAGAAAGGAAAGGGGAATGAAGGAATGAAAGGAAAGGAGAAGGAGAAGGAAAGGAGGAGAATGAAAAGGAGAAGGAGAAGGAAAGGAAAGAGGAAGGAAAGGGAAAGGAAAGGGAGAAGGAAAGGAGAAGGAAAAGTAAAGGAAAGAGGAAGGAAAGGGAGAAGGAAAGGAGAAGGAAAGGAAAGGGAGCAGGAAAGGAAAGAGGAAGGAGAGGGAGAAGGAAAGGAAAGAGGAAGGAAAGGGAGAAGGAAAGGAAAGAGGGAGGAAGGGAGAAGGAAAGGAAAGGAGGAGAAGGAAAAGGAGAAGGAAAGGAAAGAGGAACGAAAGGAAAAGGAAATGGAGAAGAAAATGAGAAGGAGAAGGAAAAGGAAAGGGAGAAGGAGAAGGAAAGGAAAGGAGAAGGAAAGGAAAGAGGAAGGAAAGGGAAAGGGAAGGGAAGGGAAGGAAAGGGGGAAGGAAAAGAGAAGGAAAAGGAAAGGGAGAAGGAGAAGGAAAGGGGAAGGGAACAGAAGGAAAGGAAAAGGAAAGAAAAGAGGAAGGAAAGGAGAAGGAGAAGCGAAGGGAAAGGCAAAGGGAAAAGGGAAAGATAATAAAGATTATTAGAAAATTGACTTCCGGTTTGCCCATTATGCTGTTTTTCGCACTCCAGAGCCTTCAGGGAAGTTTCCTGAAGCCCCAGACTGCGAAAAACAGCCAAATGGGCAAAACAGAAGTGTTGAAAACGCTCTTCCAGTTTGCCCATTTGGCAGTTTTTTCACCGCCCCAGGCTTCATTGAAGCCTGTGCGCATGTGTGAGGATGGAGGGAGGGGGGATTGTCCACATCTGCAGGAGCAGCAAGGGGAATGCACATGTGGGAGGGGGAAGGGCAGCGGTGTGGGCACCTGTGCTTGTGCGAGCACAATCACACACCCCTTTTTGGCAAGCGAACCAAAAATGGTACGCCATCACTGGAATAGGATGTCTGGGCTGGGTTTTTTAGGGGTACTTTTTGGGGCTTATTTTGGAATGAAAAGAAATTAGGGCAGTGATGGCAAACCTATGGCACCGGTGCCACAGGCGGCACGCGGAGCCATATCTGTTGGCACGCGAGCTGTTGCCCTAGCTCAGCTCCAACTTGCATCTGTGTGCTAGCCAACTGATTTTTGGCTTGCACAGAGGCTCTGGGAGGGTGTTTTTGGCTTCCAGAGAGCCTCCAGGGGGATGTGGGAGGGCGTTTTTACCCTCTCCCAGCTCCAGGGAAGCCTTTGGAGCCTGGGGAAAGGGAAACACGAGCCTACTGGGCCCACCAGAAGGTGAAGAACAGGCCATTTCCAACTTCCAGAGGTCCTCCAGGGAATAATAATAATAATAATAATAATAATAATAATAATAATAATAAAAACATCACGCAGTCCTAGGTGCTTGGGAAGCGCCCGACTGGTGATGAAATATGAAATCCAGCATAGTGATCTCGTTTGCTGTGTTGTATTGAAATAATAATAATAATAATAATAATAATAATAATAATAATAATAATATAATATTAGATTTGTATGCCGCCCCTCTCCAAAGACTCGGGGCGGCTCACAACACAATACACAATGTACAAATCCAATATTAAAAAACAGATTAAAACCCTTGTCATAAAAATTAATCACACAACCCAAACAAACCATACATAAATCATAGTAGCTACGGAGAATATCAACTTCCCCAAGCCTGGCGCCATCGGTGGGTTTTCAGGAGTTTGCAAAAGGCAAGGAGGGTGGGGACAGTTCTAATCTCCGGGGGGAGTTGATTCCAGAGGGCCAGGGCCACCACAGAGAAGGCTCTTACCCTGGGTCCCGCCAGACGGCATTGCTTAGTCGACGGGACCCCGAGAAGGCCAATTCTGTGGGACCAAACCGGTCGCTGGGATTCATGCGGGAGAAGGCGGTCCCGGAGGTATTCTGGGGGAAGCTGTTTTTGGCTTCCCCAGGCATTGAATTATGAGTGTGGGCACTCGCGCATGTACGATAGCACATGTGCATGTTCTTTTGGCACTCGAGGGAAAAAAGGTTCGCCATCGCTGAATTATGGAATTTCTTTTTGCATTGGGGAAAAAATCAGAATGGCTTTCAAACCCACTTTCTCTAACTACCTTCTTCCTCAAAAAAAAAAAAGACACATCTTCTGGCCTCTTTTATTGAGTGAGTTGATTGAAAAGTGGTTAGGCTTGTGCTAAAAGCATTCGCCTGGCCTTTCTTTTCAAAGCTGTATTATGTGTGATTGCAATATGAAATTTGGAGGTTTTTTTCCCCTCTCTCTCACTGGCTAGATATTAAAGCTAAGGAGTTGATTGTTCATTTGTTTTTGCTGTCAAAAACAGGAATTTTTAATGCAAGGTGGTTTCTTTTCCCCAAATTGTATTGATTTTTTTTATTAATTACATTTCTTAGTGCTTCATAAACAAATCCTTGTTGCCTAGGTAATTAATTTGCTTAACAATTCTGATTATATACTGAATTTCCACCCCCTTTTTTTTCAACCACCGGTGAAATAAATGCCACCTTTGCTAGTATTCTGTGCGTCTTCTTTTTGCTGAATTTTCAATGTCAATCTATCTATTTCTGCACCGTCTAGTATCTTCTTAATTATCTCTTCATCACGCAGTACTGCTTCCTTTTTCCAACATTACTGCAAATGTAATCCTTGCTGCTGTTAACAGATGTAATATTAAATACATACTTTCCTTATCTCGTTTTTTCTGATATTATACCTAATAAAAACAGTTCAGGTTAAACTTAAAACCAGACAAGAACTGGAATTATTAAACCATAAAATGGACTGGTGGACATATGCACAAATAGAATCTAGATTTAAGAAAGACAGTCAAACCCCCAGTATTGAAAAGTCTATGAAAGCACTAGACAAGATTTTAACAGGGAATGAAAATAAACAGATAACTAGAATATACCAAATACTTCTTGAACATGAAAGAAGAAAAGAGACAACTAAAAAAACTATGATAGCATGGGGAAAAAAACCTGCAACACGAGATACACATTATAAACTTTTTTACAGATGGTATATCCCACCTGTAAGGTTAGTAAAGATTTACCCAACACTACCAGACACATGTTGGAAGTGTAAAAATGAAAGAGGTACTTTTTTTCACATGTGGTGGTCATGTCCTAAAATACAAAAAATCTGGAAAACAACTTATACCTGGCTCTCAGAGATTACAAAAGAGGAAATAGAATTTACCCCGGAAGCTATGCTATTAGGAATCTGGAGAAGGCACTACTCAAAACAAAACAAACACTGCTTCTTACGACACATATAAACACTGCAACAAGAATTGCGATAGCACACCTTTGGAAGAGCGACCAGACCCCAACGGAAAACTTAATTATAGATAAAATATATACATGTGTGGAGATGGACGAAATTACTAATTCAATCAAGGGAAACAAAATCATGGAATTAAAACGAACATGGCAAAAATGGCATGAATGGGTTCAAAAGAGAATATAGAAATAATATACTATGAAGCAACAGTACAATTGAAAAAACTACAGTTACCTTGTAAATAGTTTCATTTATCACTTAGTGAATGTAATAAATATTAGAAAATAAATGTATAAAGTTTAATATATACAATGGAATGTAACAGGTAAAAAAGAATCTACTATAAGAACGTTAACAGAGAAGGTTTATAATCTGTAAAACGGAATAAATTGTGAGTTGAATTATATGTGAAAACTTAATAAAGAAATTTTGCAAAAAAAAGAAGAAGTTCAGGTTAAAAATCTATGCTTTCCTATTATCCTTTCTAACCTATCTGTGGAACTTTGCCCAAAAGTTTTTTGGTTTTAACACAAGTCCAACAGAAATGATAAAATGTGACCATTTTTTAAAATTACAATCCTAACATTTGTTAGACACATTTTTAAACATTTTAACTAACCTAGCAGGTGGTGAATGCCATTTATAAAACATTTCAAATAGATTTTCTTTATAAGAAGTTGCCATTGTTAATCTGTTTCCTTTCCCAGAAATTTTGCCATTTCTCTAATTCTGTGTTATAACCAACGTCCCCACCCCCACATTATACTGTTATGTCTTTTATTTATTCATCCTCCTTTTTAAAAAATTAAACAAAAAAGTTATATACTATCTTAATTACTTTTTCATCCGAATTCAACAGCGTCTTATCAAAAGGAGTTTGTCCCTTATTAAAAACATACTTTTTTTCATATCTAAAGGGTGTCTCAAAAAATGTATGCACATTTTTAAATAAATATAAACTTGGTGTTTATCTTCAGACTCTGACGCTGTTCTAGGCACAGCTACATTTCTCACCAATTCTCCAAAAGACCCACTCTTCAAAACCAGTGATGGCAAATATTTTTTTCCTTGGGTGCTGAAAGAGCGTGGGTGAATGCTATTGCACATGCTAGAGTGCCCACACCCATAATTCAATGCCTGGGGAGGGCAAAAACATATTCCCTCATGTTGTGGTTAGCTCTGGCCCTGCTCCTGCCCCAAGGACTGTGGATGTGGGGGAGACATCCACATGCTGCAGGCCTGTTTTGCCCCCGGTGGAATCTGCTGATGAAGGCTCCTCTGACCAAGAAGACATGAGTGACAGGGAGGAGGAGAGTGGGGCAGAGAGCTCAGAAGGAGATCAATTATCTAGCTCCTCCTTGGATTCAGAACAAGAGTTAATGATACAGCCACCCATGCGGAGAGCGATGCATAGGCACCAACAACTGAGAGATTATTATCAAAGGAAATGAGGCCACCTGTGGTTGGGTGGGGCTGGGGTCATTAGTGAGGCTGCTATAAAGAGCAGCCTGTGGGTTTGGCCATTGTGGAGGATTATCTGATCATTGTGTTTCGTGACTGCTTTATTGACTTTGACTTTTTGTGTGCTGATTTTCCCCCGCTTTGAAACTAAACCAGGGCAAAATGTGTTTCACTTTGTGAAAGAAGAAGGACTGTGAATTGCCTCACCGCTGCAAGCTAAGTATCACAGAACTGATAAGGGACTTGTACAAATTACCAGTTTGTTTGGAGACGAGTGTTCTTTGCTATACCAAAAGAGGGCTTAGTTTAAGTGAATTTTCATTATAAAGAACATTGTTTTGAATTTTCAAACGTGTGTGTGTGTCTGAAATTGTATCTGTGCATTTTTGGGAAGATTCTACCAGAGAGCTCGACAGAACACCTCAGCCCCTGGAGGCCCTCTAGAAGCTGGAAGTGGCCTGTTTCCCAACTTCTGGTGGGCCTAGTATGCTCATGTTTCACCCCCCCAGGCTCCGAATGCTTTCCTGGAGCCTGGGGAGGATAAAAATGCCGTCACGCACCCCTAGGGACTCTATGTAAGCCATAAATGCCCTCAAAGAGCCTCTGTCTGAGCCAAAAATCAGCTGGCTGGCACCACATGGACGTTGAACCTGAGCTAGGTCAACGGCTTGTGTGCCAGCAGACCTTCTACTGCACGAATCCCAGCGACCGATCAGGTCCCACAGAGTTGGCCTTCTCGTCAAAACAATGTCGTCCGGCGAGACCCAGGAGAAGAGCCTTTTCTGTGGTGGCCCCGGCCCTCTGGAATCAACTCCCCCCCCCAGAGATCAGGAGTGTCCCCACCCTCCTTGCCTTTCACAAATTACTGAAAACCCATCTATGCTGCCAGGCTTGGGGGACATAACTGATCCTTAGCTGTTTCATTTTATGTATGGTTTAATTGGATGGTATGGCTGTTTTATAATGGGTTTTTATAATTGTTTTTAATATTAGATTTGTGCTTTGTATTTTGTTGTGAGCTGCTCTGAGTCTTTGGAGAGGGGCGGCATTAAAAAAAAAGTCTAATAAATTATTATTATTATTATTATTATTATTATTATTATTATTATGTCAATACATCACAGCAAATGAGATCACTATGCTGGATTTCGTATTTCATCACCAGTCGGGCGCTTCCCAAGCACCTAGGACTGCGTGATGTAGCGGCGAATTATGTTTGCCGATCCCAGTAAAGCGGCCTTTTGCAATTGACAGATGGACATTTTGTCAATTCCGATGGTTTTCAAATGTCCACTGAGATCCTTTGGCACTGCGCCCAGAGTGCCAAGTACCACTGGGACCACTTTCACTGGCTTATGCCAGAGTCGTTGCAGCTCGATTTTTAGATCTTCGTATTTCACTCATTTCTCTAGCTGCTTCTCCTCAAGAGAAATTAGTGATTATTATTATTATTATTATTATTATTATTATTATTATTATTATTATTATTATTAGCTGAATACCACTGTAATTATTGCATAGAAATACATTCCCACTATGAATCCCAAGCCCTTCGCTGGCTGCATCTCCATAGCTCTCTCGAGCTGGACGAGGTTCATCGTCAAGCATCCTTTGAAGATGATTTCTGAGCCAGCTCGCTCATGCTACCCAACCCCTACTTAACTGGCTTGTTAATCAGCGTGTCAGAGATACTTGGCCAAAAGGCTTTAATAAAGTCACGGTGTCTCTTCCCTCTTCAAAATATTTCCATAAATATTGCAGTGAGCAAAACAACCCTCATGCCCTCCCCCAAATTGTCTCTCTTTTTGTGCAGAAGAAAAAACAGGAGGCAAGCTGTTCCGCTGATTAATCTTTCTCACCGTCAGGAAATTCCTCCTTATTTCTAGGTTGGATCCTTCTCTGATGAGCTTCCACCCATTGCTTCTTGTCCTGCCCTCGGGGGCTTTGGAGAATAAATCACTCACTTCTCTGCAACAGTCCTTCAAGTAAAGTGGTACCTCTACCTTCGAATGCCTCTACTTACGAACCTTTCTAGATAAGAACCGGGTGTTCAAGATTTTTTTGCCTCTTCTCAAGAAACATTTTCCACTTACAAACCCGAGCCTCCGAAACTGTAACTGGAAAAGGCAGGGAGAAGCCTCCGTGGGGCCTCTCTAGGAATCTCCTGGGAGGAAACAGGGCCAGAAAAGGCGGGGAGAAGCCTCCATGGGGCTTCTCTAGGAATCTCCTGGGAGGAAACAGGGCCGGAAAAGGCAGGGAGAAGCCTCCGTGGGGCCTCTCTAGGAATCTCTTGGGAGGAAACAGGGACAGAAAAGGCAGGGAGAAGCCACCGGGAGGCCTCTTAGGAATCTCCTGGGAGGAAACAGGGCCGGAAAAGGTGGAGAGAAGCCTCTGTGGGGCCTCTGTAGAAATCTCCTGGGAGGAAATAGGGCCGGAAAAGGCGGGGAGAAGCCTCTGTGGGGCCTCTCTAGGAATCTCTTGGGAGGAAACAGGGACAGAAAAGGCAGGGAGAAGCCACCGTGAGGCCTCTTAGGAATCTCCTGGGAGGAAACAGGGACAGAAAAGGTGTGGAGAAGCCTCCGTGGGGCCTCTCTAAGAATCTCCTGGGAAGAAACAGGACCTCCACCCTCTCTGTGGTTTCCCCAATTGCACACCTTATTTGCTTTTACTTTGATTCCTATGGGAAAAATTGTTTCTTTTTACAAACTTTTCTACTTAAGAACCTGGTCACGGAACAAATTAAGTTCATAGTAGAGGTACCACTGTACTGGAAGATGTGAACTATGGTTAGATCAGTTTGGAGCTGACGTAGTTGTAAATTGTCTAATCACAGTAGTCTGGCAGAGTAAGATATTTTGGTGCGGGAGGAGGAGCGAAGGACTCTTCTTGTGAAATATTTCTGGACTCTCTCAATTGTATTAATGTCTGATATGCAATGTGGGTTCCGTAGAGGTGAGCTGTATTCAAGAATTGGTCTGACAAATGTTTTGTAAGCTCTGGTTAGCAGATCAAGGTTACCATAGAAGAAGTTGTGTAAGATTAGATTGGCAACTCTTAATGCTTTTTTGGCGATGTTGTTAAACTGGGCTTTAGGACTTAGGGTTGTGTTTGACCTCGGTGGACCAGGGTGGATGTGACCATAGGAGGGAAGATTATGTTGGAATCTAAGCAGAGTTGGGCATCACATAATGTAAGAATTGGTTTGCCCAGCACCAAAAATGTGCTTGTGCACCTTCTGCGCATGTGAATGGCTTCAAAACCACAGCAATATAGGACATGATGGCGCCACTGGTTGGAACTACCAGTCCGTTCTTGGGTTACATATCTAGATGTTAATGACTAGAAACCTGATATTTTGAAGAAGCATGGCATACTTGCAGGACCTCCTCCTGACGCATGAGTCCCAGCGACCGGTTAGATCCCACAGAGTCGGCCTTCTCCAGGTCCCGTCAACTAGACAATGTCGTTTGGTGGGACCTAGGGGAAGAGCCTCCTCTGTGAGGGCCCCGGCCCTCTGGAATCAGCTCCCGCTAGAGATTCGTACTGCCCCCACCCTCCTCACTTTCCGCGTGAGTCTGAAGACTCATTTATGCCACCAGGCTTAGGACTACTAGACACTGCCCCCTGGCCGACCAATGTATTGTGAGTAAGTTGACTGAATGGGTATGAGAGTCTTTTAAGTTTGTTGCAAAAATCAAAACCAGAAGCACACAGAGATGATTGATTCAGCTGGATTCAATAACTTCTTTATAAACATTGTGTGTGTGTGTGTGTGTGTGTGTGTGTGTCTCACATGTTTTTGCTGAATTTGAAAATTAAGGGAGACTAGAATAGATCTATTTCGGCCTTATTTTGGCCTCATCAGCTAGCCATACCCTCACTGGGACTTGAACCTGCAACCTTTGCCTTGTAAGGCAGAGAATTAACCTCTAGGCTACAGTATCCAATCCCTTCAGCTCTGCACCAGGGAAGGGTTACATATTTTTGTGTCGAATCACCCTGGTGTATTGAAGGAACATCACAGCTCCTTATTTGCCTCTCAGCCTAACCCAGGGCCATTTCCAAGGCAGTTAATTTTATTGATAGTCGACAATTCTATCTGTATGTGTCACGGGTTTTTTTTTTTTGCTGAATTTGAAAATTAAGGGAGATTAGGATAGATCTATTTCAGCCTTATTTTGGCCTCATCAGCTAGCCATACCCACTGGGACATGAACCTGCAACCTTTGCCTTGTAAGGCAGAGAATTATCCTCTAGGCTACAGTATCCAATATATATATATTTACAATACCATTAGCAGATTATTTCTTCAAGCAGTCAGACAGTAGAGAACAGTTAGTTTCCTTTCTGCAGAGTGCATAGTGGAAGAGCACAGAGTGGACTGAGCCACGCCCAGCCTTAAGCTTAAGCTTTTTAGTTTTGATTCTCTGCACACACTCAGAAGTGGTTAGCTCCCATTGGCTGATTTAGCTGCTATGCCTGTTCATTGGCTGATCTTGTTACCATTGGCTCTCCCAATTCATGAATATCTTTAACAGAGACATAAAACTGAATTTAAATACTGCAGTGGCAGGATGGTTCATTAGAAAGACTTGGCATCTTTTAAAATGCTGGATAACTTTATTAAAACCTAAAAGCTTTCGGTTGCCGTTTTTTTTAAAAAAAAAAAACATATAAAATCCAAATAAATTGCATGTCATTAATTACTACTTTCTACATTTCCATCTGAAACGACCTTCAAATAATTTTAATAGATGGTTGCCACTTGTGCAATTTAAAGAGAACCTGATTTGGAGGTCTGTTTGTGGAAAGCATTGGATTGTAAGGAAATTCGTTTTGGCACAGAGCCTCTGATCTAAGCAACTTCATTTTATCAGAATATTTTATTCTGTTGGGTTGTGTTTTGTTTAGTTTTTTAATTATCAGGGAGATGCTGATGAGATTTTGAGATTCTTCTCTCTCCAGCAAAATCAATTAACCTCGCAAAACGATTGCATGTTGTGTTCTCATTACTTCACTTGACAGAGAGCGTACAAAATGATCCATGACAAAATAGCCCAGGCCTGTCATGACCAATTCTGACCTCAGAAGAGTCTAATATAATATATTTTAGGTGTTCCAGAATGCTATAGGCAAGCTTCTGAGAATACTTTCTCATCCATTTTAAAATGTACAATCATAAATTTCTATAAACTCTGGATAGTGAATAAATAAACATACCTCCTGTTGTTAACCATTCCTTTTGAGTTCCTTCTCACCTTAGTTTTCCAATACAGTAGAACCCCGACTTACGAGACTAATTGGTTCCGGAAGGAGGCTCGTAAGTCGGAACGCTCGTATGACGAAACATTGTTTCCCATAGGAAACAATGTAAAGTCAATTAATCCGTGCAACAACAAAAAAACCTGCTGCCGCCGAACGCGGAAGTTAGCGTTCGGCTTCAGGAGACAGCTGCGAAGCGGCGTGCATGTTTTAAAATGTGGCAGCCAGCCTGGGGGGCTCGGGGGCTTCCCCCCGAGCCCCCCAGGCCGGCTGTGACGTTTTAAAACACGCGCGCCGCTTCGCAGCTGTCTCCTGAAGCCGAACGTTAACTTCCGCATTCGGCTTCAGGAGACAGCTGCGAAGCGGCGCGGGTGTTTTAAAACGTCGCAGCCGGCCTGGGGGGCTTGCCAGCACCCCCCCGAGCCCCCCAGGCTGGCTGCAACCTTTTAAAACACGCGGGATACGAGCGCCAAGGAGCTGTCTCCTGAAGCCGAACGCGGAAGTTAGCGTTCGGCTTCAGGAGACAGCTCCTTGGCGCTCGTATCCCGAATGTGAGCTCGGGAGGTGAACAAAAATGTCGCTCCCCTCCCAGCTCTTATCTCGAGTAGCTCGTAAGTAGAGCTGCTCGTATGTCGAGGTTCCACTGTACAGTGATAACTCGTCTTACAAACACCTCATCATACAAACTTTTTGAGATACAAACCCGGGGTTTAAGATTTTTTTGCCTCTTCTTACAAACTATTTTCACATTACAAACCCACTGCCGCCACTGGGATGTCCTGCCTCCGGACTTTCATTGCCAGCGAAGCACCCATTTTTGCACTGCTGGGATTCCCCTGAGGCTCCCCTCCATGGGAAACCCCACCTCCGGACTTCTGTGTTTTTGCGATGCTGCAGAGGAATCCCAACAGGGGAATCCCTAGCATCGCAAAAACGAATGCTTCACTGACAATGGAAGTCCGGGGGTGGGGTTTCCCAGTGAGGGGAGCCTCAGTGAAATCACAGCATCACAAAAACACAGAGGTCCGGAGGTGGGGTTTCGAGGACTTCGGTGTTTTTGTGAAGCACTTGCTTTTGCGATGCTGGGATTCCCCTGCAGCATCGCAAAATCACAGAAGTCCGGAGGTGGGGTTTCCCATGGAGGGAAGCCCCAGGGGAATCCCAGCAGTACAAAAACAGGTGCTTCAGCTGGCAAAAGGAGTAAATTTTGGGCTTGCATGCATTAATTGCTTTTCCATTGATTCCTATGGGAAATATTGTTTCATCTTACAAACTTTTCACCTTAAGAACCTCATCCCGGAACCAATTAAGTTTGCAAGACAAGGTATCATTGTAATTGAAGGGCTGTTAGAAAGAAAAAGGAGATCAACCTACAGGGTGCGTTCCAAAAGTAATGCAATTGAATTTGCTGTGCCGCTCCTATTGGTTGTAGTGGACTGAAGCACTTGGAATAGATGGGGGGGATGCTAAGTTTTGCCATGAAACCAGTCTCAGTGCTCTCCAAGCTGTGGAAGTGGCAGGATGTCAGTTATTGTAAACCTCTGCACGCCGATCGTGTCACGAAAAAAACTTTGAACTTTTTAAAGTTTTGCAACGTATAGAAATTGAACCTGATTATTTGGACAACGTCATCACTGGTGGTGAAACCTGGGTTTTTGAATACGACCCAGAAACAAAACACCAAAGCTCTGAGTGGCACACCGACCAGTCCCCCAAGCCCAAAAAGGCAAGAATGAGCAAATCAAAAGTGAAAACAATGCTCATTGTCTTTTTCGACAGTAAAGGAGTGGTCCATAAGGATCTTTTCCTCAAGGACAGACAGTTAACCCTGCCTACTACATAGATGTGCTGGAAAGACTCTGAAAAAGGGTCATCAGGACGAGGAAAGACATCTCCGCTACCTGGCAACTCCATCACAACAACATGCCTTGCCACAACGCGCTACGAGTCCGCGAGTTCCTGGCCAAACACCAGGTGCCAACGCTGCCCCCCCTATAGTCCTGACGTTGCCCCAGCAGACTTCTTTTTGTTCCCTCGGATTAAGGCAGCCCTGAAAGGAACCTGTTTTTCATCCATAGAAGAGATCCAATCAGCCATGATGAAGACCTTGCAAGAGGTCCCTAAAGATGCCTTCCAGTGCACGTACCGGTCATGGCAGAGTCGCTGGAAAGAATGTGTAGAGGCCCAAGGACAGTACTTTGAAGAATTTTAAATGTTTGTAACAATGCTGCTACCCTTCAAAAAGACCTTGACCACGTAGCAGAATGGTCTAAAACCTGGCAACTTCAAATCTCCACCACTAAATGCTCTGTCTTACAAATTGGTAAAAAGAATCAGAATACTAAATATAAACTTGGAGGAATTGAACTTATTGATAACCCTCAATCTGTCAAAGACCTTGGTGTACTCATATCCAATGACCTAGAGCCCTCTGCAACAACATTGCCATAAAGGCTTTAAGAGTTGTTAACCTAATCCTTCGCAGCTTCTTCTCTGATAATTTTGAACTGCTAACAAGAGCTTACAAAACATTTGTCAGACCAATCCTAGAATACAGCTCGCCACTTTGCATATCTGACATCAACACAATTGAGAGAGTCCAGAAATATTTCACAAGAAGAGTCCTTCATTCTTCTTCTCACAACAAAATACGTTACTCTGCCAGACTTGAAATTCTTGGTTTAGACAACTTACAACTCCGTCGTCTCCATTCCGACTTAATTATAGTTCATAAAATCATATACCAAAATGTCCTACCTGTTAACGACTACTTCACCTTCAACCGCAACAACACACGAGCACAAAATCGATTTAAACTAAATGTCAACCGCTGCAAACTTGACTGCAGAAAATACGACTTCAGCAACAGAGTAATCAACGCCTGGAATGCACTACCTGACTCTGTGGGTTCTACTCCTAACCCCAAATCCTTTAATCTTAGATTATCTACAATTGACCCTTCCCCTTTTCTAAGAGGTCTGTAAGGGACGTGCATAAGTGAACCATTGTGCCTACCGTCCCTGTCCTATTGTCTTTATTTATTTATTTATTTATTATTTATTATTTAGATTTGTATGCCGCCCCTCTCCGCAGACTTCTCTTGTTACTTTTTATCATGACTTATCTAATGTTTTATTTGTACAAATTATCACC
>NC_091953.1:6087021-6154521 GCF_031021105.1 Erythrolamprus reginae | reverse complement strand
CCTATAATTAATGTAAATTCTTTCTCTGTGTGTGTGTTTGCATGTGTTTGTGTGTATGTACCCGCACATGGAATCATCGGTTCTTTCTCTAAATTTGGACTTTGCAAAGCCCGGTGTTGACAGGCAGTCTCTGACATAGCTACCATTTGTTTAGTGATGGTTCAAAGTTACAACAGCACTGAAAAACAGTGACTTGTTTGTCTGTCTGTCTGTCTATCATTTATCTATCTATCTATCTATCTATCTATCTATCTATCTATCTATCTATCTATCTATCTATCTATCTATCATCTATCTATCATCTATCTATCATCTGTCTATCTATCATCTATCTATATATCTATCTATCATCAATCTATCTATCATTTATCTATCTATCATCTATCTATCTATCATCTATCTATCTATCATCTATCATCTATCTATCTATCTATCTATCTATCTATCTATCTATCTATCATCTATCTATCTATCTATCTATCTATCTATCTATCTATCTATCATCTATCTATCTATCATCCATCTATCTATCTATCTATCTATCATCTATCTATCTATCTATCTATCTATCTATCTATCTATCTATCTATCTATCATCTATCTATCTATCTATCTATCATCTATCTATCTATCTATCATCTATCTATCTATCTATCATCTATCTATCTATCATCTATCTATCATCTGTCTATCTATCATCTATCTATCTATCTATCTATCTATCTATCTATCTATCTATCTATCATCAATCTATCTATCATCTATCTATCTATCATCTATCTATCTATCTATCTATCTATCATCTATCTATCTATCTATCTATCTATCTATCTATCATCTATCTATCTATCTATCTATCTATCATCTATCTATCATCTATCTATCATCTATCTATCTATCATCTATCTATCTATCTATCTATCTATCTATCTATCATCTATCTATCTATCTATCTATCTATCTATCTATCTATCTATCATCTATCTATCTGTCTATCTATCATCTATCTATCTATCTATCTATCTATCTATCATCTATCTATCTATCTATCATCAATCAATCAATCAATCAATCAATCTATCTATCTATCTATCTATCATCTATCTATCTATCTATCTATCTATCTATCATCTATCTATCTATCTATCTATCTATCTATCTATCTATCATCTATCTATCTATCTATCTATCTATCTATCTATCATCTATCTATCTATCATATATCTATCTATCTATCTATCTATCTAGCTTCACCTGCTGCTTCCTGTCTGTTAGAAAGTCAATGGGAAAAGCCAAATTGATTTAATGACCTTATTTAAGAATTGCGTGATTCAGTGAAGAGATGTAGTAAGATGTAGAAATCGTAAAAATGGAGGCAAAACTCCATTGGACCAGAATACCTCCGGAACCACCTTCTACCGCACGAATCTCAGTGGCCGATAAGGTCCCACAGAGTTGGCCTTCTCCGGGTCCCATTGACCAAACAATGTCGTTTGGCGGGCCCCAGGGGAAGAGCCTTCTCTGTGGCGGCCCCGGCCCTGTGGAATCAACTCCCCTCGGAGATTAGAACGGCCCCCACCCTTCTTGTCTTTTGCAAGTTACTCAAGACCCACCTATATCGCCAGGCATGGGGGAACTAAGACATCTCCCCACAGGCTTTCTTATATTTTATGTTTGGTATGTATGTGTTGTATGGTTTTTAATTGTCGGGGGGGGGGGGGGGTTATGTAATTTTATTATTAGATTTGTTTCATTATTATACTGTTTTTTATTGCTGTTGTGAGCTGCCCCGAGTCTTCGGAGAGAGGCGGCATACAAATCTAATAAATAATAAATAATAATAATAATAATAATTTCTCACTTAGCAACAGGCATTTTGGGCTCAACTCCAGTTGAACTGCCCGCACTACAAGCAGGCAAATTTGCCCAATAAAGTTTTTGATTAGTCCAAAGTGGCATTTTTTTAAAAGATATTGAATTTAGGTGAAGCCGAAAAGATAAACAATTTTGTTCCCCTGCCTTTCATCTTCATCTAGACTTTCAAAACACTTTAATGAAGTGTTTCATAATGCTTCCATTTGATGTGAGTCCATGGATTCATTTCTAAGTTTAGCTTGAGAGAACTTCACAGGGGGGAAAAAAAAGAAAGAAAGAAAAAATCTTGCAGAGATTCCTATCAAATTGCTTTCGGGATCACTCGGAAAGTAGCAGATCAAACGAGCCAATCATTTAATTTAAAAATAGCCACCGTTGCTGGGAATCTCAGATTTTTCCAACATGACCGATTTCAATCGGGCGTCTCTTCTGCTGAAGCGTATTAAATATACTTTTTTTTTTTTTGCAGTGCACATTAATCATAAAAATGATGTGTCTTGAGTTACTCAGTTATCTGACATAATGTATTCTCTCCCTGCACCTTGGACGAGCAATCAAAGAGAGATTGGGGTTCTTTATTTAGTCAAATGGATTTATCAGAGACATCTTTCAAATGACTAGATTAAGTGGCTTATTCTTAATGTCAGTGCAGGAGGAGTGGGAATGTATATATATATATAGGAGCTGTGATGTTCCTTCAATATACCAGGGTGATTCGACACAAAATGTAACCCTTCCCTAGTACAGAGCTGAAGGGATTGGATACTGTAGCCTAGAGGATAATTCTCTGCCTTACAAGGCAAAGGTTGCAGGTTCAAGTCCCAGTGGGTATGGCTAGCTGATGAGGCCAAAATAAGGCCGAAATAGATCTATCCTAGTCTCCCTTAATTTTCAAATTCAGCTTGAACATGTGACACACACACACACACACACACACACACACACACACACACACACACACATATATATATATATATATATATATATATATATATATATATATATATATATATATATATATGAATGATGAGGCAGCAGCCATCTCGATCACCGGAACATAGAAACTTTAATAAAACCACTTAGCTTTCGTTAGCGTGCTGCTAACTTCGTCAGAGTATTAAAAATGCTAACGAAAGCTAAGTGGTTTTATTAAAGTTTCTATGTTCCGGTGATCGAGATGGCTGCTGCAAAGAAAAGACTCTATAAAGAGTCAGAGAAGAGCAACAAACATGATTAGGGGACTGGAGTCTAAAAAAATATGGTTGTAAGTTTAACAGTTGCAGGAACTGGATATGCCTAGTCTAATGAGGAAAAGGTTTCCCCTCCTTCCCCTTCCCTTTCTCCTTCCCTTTCTCCTTCTCCTTCACCTCCTCCCCATCCTCCCCTTCTTCCACCTCTTCCTACTTCCTTCCTTCCTTCCTCTACTTCCTTCCTTTCTTCCTCTCCTTCTTTCCTCTCCTTCTTTCCTCTCCTTCTTTCCTTCCTTCCTTCCTTTACATCCTTCCTCTCCTTCCTTCCTTCCTCTCCTTCTTTCCTCTCCTTCGTTCTTTCCTTCCTTCCTCTACGTCCTTCCTCTCTTTCCTTCATTCCTCTCCTTCCTTCCTTCCTTCCTTCCTTCTTTCCTCTATGTCCTTCCTCTATTTGGCAGCGGCCAAAAAAGCCAACACTATCCTAAGCTGCATCAATAGGGGAGTACACTCAAAGACCAGGAAAGTATTAATACCACTCTACTACGCCCTTGCCAGACTACACCTGAAGCACTGCATCCAGTTCTGGTCACCACACTTCAAAAGAGACATTGAAACTCTGGAGAAGGTGCAGAAAAGAGCAACCAAAATGATCAGGGGACTAGAAACCAAGATTTATGAAGAGAGGTTGCGGGAACTGGGCATGGATGACCTTGAGAAAAGGAGGACCAAAGGGGATATGATAGCAGTCTACAGGTACTTGAGGGGTTGCCATAGAGAGGAGGGGGTCACACTATTTTCCAGGGCCCCAGAGGGCTGGACAAGGAACAACGGTTGGAAGCTGACCAAAGACAGATTCAACCTGGAAATAAGGAAGACCTTCCTGATGGTCAGAGTGATCAACCAGTGGAACCGCCTGCCTGCGGAAGATGTGAACTGCCCAACTCTGGTTACTTTCAAGAGGAGATTGGACTGCCATTTGGCTGGGATGCTGCAGGATTTCCTGCTCAGGCTGGGGGTTGGATTTGATGACCTACATGGTCACTTTCAACTCTAACAATAAAGAAAGAAAGAAAGAAAGAAAGAAAGAAAGAAAGAAAGAAAGAAAGAAAGAAATAACCTGTATTCTCCACTCTTAGAAAGGCTGGAATTTTGGTCATCCAGTCCAGGTTCTTGAAGGAGCTCTTCACAGATATGATTGTCCTCTCCTTCTTTCCTCTCCTACTGTACCCATCAGAAGTTGGGAACACAGGCTGTTTCCGGCCCCCAGAGGGCCTCTGGGGGGATGGGGGAGCTGTTTTCGCCCACCCCAGGCATTGAATTATGTCTGTGGGCACTTGTGCATGTGTGATAGCATGCACACATACTCTTTTGGAACCCAAGGGAAAAAAGGTCCACCATCACTGACCTATGGTTATCTTTGCTGGAAGGAAGGAAGGAAGAAAAGAAGGAAGGAAGGAGAGGAAGGGAGAGGAAGCAAGGAAGGAAGGAAGGAAGGAGAGGAAAGAAGGAGAGGAAGGAATGAGAGGAAGGAAGGAAGGAGATGAAAGAAGGAGAGGAAGGAAGGAAAGAAGGAGAGGGAAAAAGGAGAGGAAGGAAGGAGAGGAAAGAAGGAGAGGAAAGAAGGAGAGGAAGGAGATGAAAGGAGAGGAAAGAAGGAAGGAAGGAAGGAGAGGAAAGAAGGAGAGGAAGGAAGGAAGGAGGGAGAGGAAAGAAGGAGAGGAAGGAAGGAAGGAGACAAAAGAAGGAGAGGAAGGAAGGAGAGGAAAGAAGGAGAGGAAAGAAGGAGAGGAAGGAAGGAAGGAGATGAAAGAAGGAGAGGAAAGAAGGAGAGGAAGGAAGGAGATGAAAGGAGAGGAAAGAAGGAAGGAAGGAGAGGAAAGAAGGAGAGGAAGGAAGGAAGGAGGGAGAGGAAAGAAGGAGAGGAAGGAAGGAGACAAAAGAAGGAGAGGAAGGAAGGAGAGGAAAGAAGGAGAGGAAAGAAGGAGAGGAAAGAAGGAGAGGAAGGAAGGAGACAAAAGAAGGAGAGGAAGGAAGGAGAGGAAGGAAGGAGAGGAAATGAGAGGAAGGAAGGAAGGAGACAAAAGAAGGAGAGGAAGGAAAGAAGGAAGGAAGGAAGGAGACAAAAGAAGGAGAGGAAGGAAGGAGAGGAAGGAAGGAGAGGAAATGAGAGGAAGGAAGGAAGGAGACAAAAGAAGGAGAGGAAGGAAGGAGAGGAAAGAAGGAGAGGAAGGAAAGAAGGAAGGATGAAGGAGATGAAAGAAGGAGAGGAAGGAGACAAAAGAAGGAGAGGAAAGAAGGAGAGGAAGGAAAGAAGGAAGGGAGGAGATGAAAGAAGGAGAGGAAGGAAGGAAGGAGACGAAAGAAGGAGACGAAAGAAGGAGAGGAAGGAAGGAGAGGAAGGAAGGAGACGAAAGAAGGAGAGGAAGGAAGGAAGAAGGAGACGAAAGAAGGAGAGGACAATCATATCTGTGAAGAGCTCCTTCAAGAACCTGGACTGGATGACCAAAATCCCACCCCTTCTAAGAGTGGAGAATACAGGTTATTTCTTTCTTTCTTTCTTTCTTTCTTTCTTTCTTTCTTTCTTTCTTTCTTTCCTTCCTTCCTTCATTCATTCATTCATTCATTCCCAACACTGATATCTCTTCCAACTGGTGTCCTGGGAAGCAGCTAAAATAGAACCATGGAACCCTGAAATCATAAAGCACAAAGCATAGAACGAGTCCTCAAGAGTGCAACACAAGAATCAATGGAATGCAACACAAGATTCAATGCTGGGAATTGAAATCAAAGCATCCCAATTTACACAAGGCAGCTGAACCCAACATAGTTTCTACTATGTGCTTCTAATGTTCTTGCTCTTTTAATCAAGATTCTTCTCCTATTAGTTGGAATCAGCACTTCTTCACTTAAATCCATAGCTTCGTGCTCCGCGTTCCAAAATTCAAATTATTTTAGTTTATTAATTCAGACTTTTCCTTAAAAAATATAATAATCAAGGCTTGGAGTTTTTTAATCTAGTTTCAAAAAGTGTCTATTTTGCATTTAACCTCCTTAACTCATGCTCCCCTCCCCACCTTGCATTTATATCAATCATGGAAGCAAATTTATGCTGCCTGTAGCTGATTAGGGTTAGCCATAGAGTTGGACTTTGAAATAGAATCAACCGGTTTCTTAAAACAATCCAGAAAACTTCGGCGGTTCTAAACATTCACAATTCATTAGCCTCGGAGTTTTCCAGAACTCATAATGCAATTATCTTGTACCAGGAAGCTTAATTATTTCAGTGTGTCATTTAAGCAGCATTGAATTACAACAAGGGATAATGTAGGTTGGACTCGCAAAATAAACATGTTGCCATGGATCTTTCCCTCCATTTAAGAATATTCCTGTTGTTCAGCCTGGACAGCTGCGAGAGCAATTATGGGCTTCTCTAAGTATGCCCATATTACTCCAACACTCCGCAGTCTGCATTGGTTGCCGATCAGTTTCCGGTCACAATTCAAAGTGTTGGTTATGACCTAAAAAGCCCTTCATGGCACCGGACCAGAATATCTCTGGGACCGCCTTCTGCCACACGAATCCCAGCGTCCGGTTCGGTCCCACAGAGTTGGCCTTCTTCGGGTCCCGTTGACTAAACAATGTTGTCTGGCGGGACCCAAGGGAAGAGCCTTCTCTGTGGCAGCTCCGACCCTCTGGAACCAGGTCCCCCCTGAGATTAGGATTGCCCCCACCCTCCTTGCCTTTCCCAAACTCCTTAAAACCCACCTCTGTCATCAGGCATGGGGGAACTGAAACATCTCCCCCTTGCCCATGTTGTTTTGGTGTTTGATTGATTGTGTGCTTGTTTTTTATATATTCTGGGGTTGTTTTTATGAATTTTTTAGCTTAAAATTGTAATTGGATTGGTGGGTATTGGATTTGTCACTTTGTACTTTTAATTTTGTGGAAGTCTGAAATAAGTGCTTGGCCTAAATAGATAGATGGATGGATGGATGAACGGATGGACAGACAGACCGAGTTGGATGAAAGGAGGGAGGGAGAGAGGGGGGAGGGAAGGAGGGTGAGCTCAGAGATTTTTAGGAATCTCTGAACTAAATTCAGAGAATGTGAAACTCAGCAGCATGCATGGTTCCTTTTTATTATTATTATTTTCTATTTTCATTCGTGCATTGATTTGTTGGTTCTTCGGTGGGGTTGGTCCACTTAGATTTTAATAGGTGGGGTTTTAAAAGGCTTCCCAAGTCAAGGAGAGTGCTAAATGTCCTATGCAATAATATTTAGGCAACACTGAACATTTCCAGGCCCGTGGATTAAAAGAATTCCAGATGATAATGTAGACCTTTTAAAATCTTAGGTTGTCTTATTTCTGTTTCTGTTCCAGCTTCATTGGACTTTCAAAAGGATTTGTTTAGAAGCTGCCCTAACTTGCATTTCAATCACCTCCTTTAAACACACAAACTCAGCCAAAACTTGTCCTTAATACAACCCACTACCTTATAAAAGTTTGTTTCATTGAATAAGACAGAAGTCAGTTAAATAAACATAACTGCTGTGTCCAGGGCGCTATTTATAAAATGTTTCTGATTCTTGTCTGATTTGGGAGAGAAAGAATATTTTTGTGTGATTGTCAGAGAAAGTAAGGAGAGAAGCCTCTAGAGTTGTTAACCTGATCCTACGCAGCTTCTGCCCACTCTACTCACAAGAGCCTACAAAACTTTTGCCAGACCCATCCTAGACTACTGCTCATCTGTCTGGAACCCATACCACATCTCAGACATCAACACCCTTGAAAATGTCCAAAGATATTTCACCAGAAGAGCCCTTCACTCCTCCGCTCGAAACAGAATACCCTACGAAAATAGACTAACAATCCTGGGCCTAGAAAGCCTAGAACTATGACACCTAAAACACGATCTGAGTATTGCCCACAAGATCATATGCTGCAATGTCTTACAAGTCAATGACTACTTCAGCTTCAACCGCAACAACACAAGAGCACGCAACAGATTCAAACATAATACGAACCGCTCCAAACTTAACTGTAAAAAATATGATTTCAACAATCAGGTTATCGAAGCTTGGAACTCATTATCGGACTCAATTGTGTCAACCCCTAACCCCCAACACTTCTCCCTTAGACTCTCCACGATTGACCTCTCCAGGTTCCTAAGAGGCCAGTAAGGGGCGTACATAAGTGCACTGGTGTGCCTTTCGTCCCCTGTCCAATTGTCTTTCCTTTCTCTTTCATATTTCTTCTCCTCTAAGTTCACCCTCTTTTTATATTATCACATGTCTATTTTCTTCCTATGTATTTATGTATTGGACAAATGAATAAATAAATAAATAAATAAAATAAGATATTGAGATCACCTTTAACAAGAGAGGGAAAGATATACATTTTGTTTGTTGTTGAGTTGTTATTTTGAATGAATCAGATGAAAATACTGAATCAATGGAAGAAAATATTTGTAGCTCAGGGTTGAATGGTGAAGTCCTTGGTGCTCTTTGATGGTGCTCCTTGAGCTTAGTTGTTTTCTTGAAGACATTTAATTACCCAAATAGGTAACTACATTGGTGTTTGAAGAGAATGGGGGAGAAAAGGAGGAGGAGGACGAGGACGAGAGGAAGAGGAGGAGGAGAGGAAGAAGAAGAAGAAGAAGAAGGGAGGAGGAGGAGGAGAGGAAGGAGGAGGAGAGGAAGGAGGGGGAGGAAGAAGAAGAAGAAGAAGGGAGGAGGGGAGGAGGAGGAGAGGAAGGAGGAGGAAATAATCAGTGTTGTACCTTGATACCAAAGTTAAGATCAGGGCCTATCAAACTGGATCAAAGCCTGCTGAGATGACAATTAACTAACTAAAGTGAGTGGGTTCTAAGTTTCTCACTATCAGGTGAAAATAAGATTTACTTTTTATTAGTTTTTTGGCTGTCCTATTTGCTCCACGTTCACTAGTAATTCTGATCTAGCAAATGAGGGCAGACAACGGAAGGAACACTCAATGCACAAAGATGAAGAAACCAGACCTTGAAACTTCATAAATTCCCTTCCGTTTTGTCTCTTGAGTTACCTCTCGGTTATCCTTAGGGACACCGGATCTAATTTGCTTGACTTTTTCTGAAAAAAAAGCAATGCTAATTGGCAACCAACTTTGGCCTTGGGGAGTTGCTTATTTCAAATTTCCTTGTTTCTTTAATTTGTGTTATTTTTATCAAGACAACTTAGAAAATTAACATCCCCCCAGAACCTAGCCATTGAAATTACAGTGAGTTAGTATCTTTTTTTCAAAATATGACTACAGAGAATTAACTAACTTCTTTGTTCATTATGTTGCAAGGTCGTTGAGTTGAGTCCTTCAATCTGGAGATTTTTTTGTTTTAAAAAGTTTCTTGATAAGATATTAAGTTTTGGATAAGCCGCCCCGACTTTTTGGAGAAGGATGGCATACAAATCTAATAAATAAATAAGTAAATGAAGGAAGGAAGGAATGATTGAATGAAGGAAGGAAGGAAGGAATGATTAAATGATTGATTGATTGGTTGAATAAATAAATGAATGAAGGAAGGAAGGAAGGAAGAATTGAATGAATGAATGAATGAATGAATGAATTAAAAAAAAATAACTTTACCATTTTTTATGGTGCCATTCCATCATGGAACTTCAGAAAACTGATTGGCAGCACTTTGCCCTTGGAGACAAAGAGAAATATCTCTGATTGTGTGAGGATGTACGCACACATATACACATACACAAATTTCAGGAGAAATTTCCTGGCAGTCAAAATCAGGGGTACAGCTTGCTCTTGAAGTTGTGAATGCTCCAACACCGGACATTTTTAAGAAGATGTTGGATAACCATTTGTCTGAAGTGGTGTAGGGTTTCCTGCCTAAGTAGGGGGTTGGGCTAGAAGACCTCCAAGGTCCCTTCCAACTCTGTTATTTCTATATTTCTAACTGGCTTTATTTGAAACAATTTTGTTTTGGTGTAAAGCCTCATGATAATATGATTTTGAGGGGGTGAAAGGCGTTGAAATGCAGAACAGGTGATAATATACATGTACATAAATATATGTAGTTAATATGTGCATATTTAATTTAATTACTTAAAACCCATGCCTTTCTACACGGGGAACATTCAATCGCACATTTTATGTGCATAATGGAAACGACTGTTAAAAAAATAGAACATCTGTCCCTTGATGTCTTACTCTGCATTGCTTCTGTGGTGTATTATGAAATCTTTAAATGACATTATATATATATATATTCCCTTGAAGCATATTTATTTTAAATACTTTGATTTATTACTAGCATTTGCGCCAACTGTTACTGTTTACCTTGGCACATGAGGATGGGTGGGGGAATGAAGGTTAGATGAAAATTTCTCAGCAAACAAATAAAACTTTTTTTAAAAAAAAAAAATGTGATTCCATTTTTCCAATTAAACTTCATTGTTCATCTCTGGAATCTTTCCATTTGATTTACTGCCGGATAATCCCCGATTAATGTTTGTTAAGTTTTCCCCCCATCTTGTGGGTTAATTATCCCACAGCTAGCTCCGTTCTGATCGCATTATTAATCCTTTAAACAGAGATGTCGCTTCATACTTTTTAAATTATTATTATTTCCATGGAAATAAAAAGTAAGTTTGGGAATTGCTTCATTTTCACAAAGTCTCCGCTAGACCGTTGCTAGAAATTGGTTGCGATGTGGCTGTTGCTCACGCTTAATTATATTCATTTTGCCAGCGAGAATTTATTTACTGGAATTGGTCAGAGTATACCAGACATTGGGATAACGGAAGCTCCTTTCCAAGGCAGTCATGCCGGTTAGAGCTAACCACATCGTGGGTTGGATCTGGCCTACAGGCCTCATGTTTGTCATGCGTGATATAGGGTTTCCTGCCTAAGAAGTGTTCTATCGAGCTCTCTGGCAGAATCGTCCCGAAAAGTCAGATAAAAATTTCAGACACACACACGTTTGAAAATTCAAAACAATGTTCTTTATAACGAAAATTCACTTAAACTAAGCCCTCTTTTGGTATAGCCAAAGAGCACTTGTCTCCAAACAAACTGGTAATTTGTACAAGTCCCTTATCAGTTCTGAGATACTTAGCTTGCAGCTGGGAGGCAATTCACAGTCCTTCTTCTTTCACAAAGTGAAACACACTTTGCTCTGGTTTAGTTTCAAAGCGGGGGAAAATCAGCACACAAAAGGTCAAAGTCAGTAAAGCAGTCACCAAACACAACGATCAGATAATCCTCCACAATGGCCAAACCCACAGGCTGCTCTTTATAGCAGCCTCATTAATGACCACAGCCCCACCCAACCACAGGTGGCCTCATTTTCTTTGATAATAATCTCTCAGTTGTTGCTGCCTATGCATCGCTCTCCGCATGCGTGGCTGTATCATTAACTCTTGTTCTGAATCCAAGGAGGAGCTAGATAATTGATCTCCTTCTGAGCTGTCTGCCACACTCTCCTCCTCCCTGTCACTCCTGTCTTCTTGGTCAGAGGAGCCTTCATCAGCAGATTCCACTGGGGGCAAAACAGGCCTGCAGCATGTGGATGTCTCCCCCACATCCACAGTCCGTGGGGCAGGAGCTGGGCCAGAGCTAACCACAACAAGAAGTAAGTTGGACTAGAAGACCTCCAAGGTCCCTTCCAACTCTGTTATTCCATTCCATTCCATTCTATTCTATTCCATTCTATTCCATTTTATTATTCTATTCTCTTCAGTTGCAGGACATAGCCACATTTTCTTTTCTTTATTTTTATCCCCCCCCCAAAAAAAATATTTTATTATCTACATACATGAACAAGACATTTTAAAAACATTGGACGATGTGTGCCAGTCTTGTTTCTTATTTTCAATGGTGATATTTCTATATTATAGTCATTTGATATTTCTATTAGTATATACATTTTAATTTACATAGGTATCCCTTTTATTCCTATATTCAATTGATCTCTGTTCCTTTCTTTCCTGTCATTTAATTAGGTGTTGTACCTCATGATTCTTGACTAATGTATATTTTATTTTATGTACACTGAGAGCATATGAACTAAAGACAGATTCCTTGCTTGACCAATCACACTTGGCCAATAAAGAATTCTATTCTATTCTATTCTATTCTATTCTATTCTACTCTACTCTACTCTACTCTACTCTACTCTACTCTACTCTACTCTACTCTACTCTACTCTACTCTACTCTACTCCATTCAATTCTATTATATTCCTATTTCTATTCTAGTTGACTATTTAATTGGTTGTTATTGGGGGGTTTTTTTGTTTGTTTTTCCTGCCTTTCTAACCAAGAGTAAAATTTATTCCAACTTTGATAGCATTCCGGCTCATCTCTATCTTTTATTTCCTGTTGTGGTTGGCTCTGGCCCAGCTCCTGCCCCAAGGAATGTGGAGGTGGATGCAGGGGAAACATCAACATGTCATAGGCCTGTTTTATTGCCGACAGAGTCAGGTAGTGCAGTTTCCTCGGACGAAGAAGAAGGTGGGGGTGACTTGGAAGAGGGGGGCTTGGCACACAGCCCAGGAAGCCAATCTCCATTCTCTTCGGTTGATTCGGATGATGAATTGCTAGACCCACGCATGCGCAGAGTTCTGCATAGAAGAGACCAATTGAAGAGATATTACAGACGATAGAGAATCCACCTGTGGTTGGGTGGGGCTCACGTAATTATAGCAGCTGTTAAATTAGCAGCGTGCAGGATGAGCAGCGTGGAGATTATTGGATCGCAGTTGTTGGGAGTCACAGAGTTTGAGAAAAGAAATCCTTGTAAGTTTTTGCCACGTCTGGAACAAACAGTATTTGTGCCGAACTGCACAGTACTGGTTTATTGTGGATTTATTGCTTGCCTTGTTTATTTATTTATTTATTCATTCATTTGTCCAATACACAAATACATAGGAAGAAAAATAGACATGTGATAATATAAAAGAGGGTGAAAGTGGACTTAGGGGAGAGGATATATGAAAGGAAGAGAATATATAAGATAGGTGAAAGAAAGGAAAGACAATTGGACAGGGGACGGAAGGCACACCAGTGCACTAATATACGCCCCTTACTGGCCTCTTAGGAACCTGGAGAGGTCAATCGTGGAGAGTCTAAGGGAGAAGTGTTGGGGGTTAGGGGTTGACACAATTGAGTCCGGTAATGAGTTCTACGCTTCGATAACTCGATTGGGTAAAATGAGGACCCAGATTGTGGGGGCAATAGCCTAGCTCTGTTAAAAATGTGCTATTGCTAACATGTTGTAAGCCGCCCTGAGTCTAAGGAGAAGGGCGGCATAAAAATTGAATAAATAAATAAATAAATAAAATATTTTTTACAGTCATGTTTGGCGCGGTTTGTATTAAGTTTGAATTTATTGCGTACTCTTGTGTTGTTGCGGTTGAAGCTGAAGTAGTCATTGACTAGTAGGACATTGCAGCATATGATCTTGTGGACAATACAGTAGTCCCTCACTATACCGCGCTTCACCTACTGCGGCTTCTCTTCATCGCGGGTTTTCAAGAAATATTAATGAGAAAAATCATTCGCGGATCTTCGCTGGTTCGCGGGTTTCTGAGGAAGTCGATCGGCAGATTTAAACAGCCCGCCGAACTCGATCGGCAGGTTTTTTTAAAAAAAAATATCTAAAATTGTAAATACTGTATTTAAATACTGTATCTAAAATAAATACTGTGTGGGAAGGGTTTATAAACACTTAAAACAATGAAAACTTACCAAACGATTACAATATAAATACTTAAATAAGTACTATCAGTTGATAAATTCCCCATTGCGGATTTCACCTATCGCGGCCGGGTCTGGAACGTAACACCAGCGATAGGTGAGGGACTACTGTACTTATCGGACTGTAATCCATTACTGCCTTGTTTATACAAGAAATCCCTTTGAATTCTAAAAGGGCGTTTTGCTTCTCTTTTGTTGAGATAAAAAACATTTACTGGACTTCTACTGCGTGTGTGTGTCTGTTTTGAACCAATTTCCTTTTCATCGGAGGCTTGTACTAGAAGCCGGCAGAACAATTTCCATTGCTAATTTATCCGTTTCTGCACAGATCATAATTTTTTTTCTAATCATTCATCTTCCGTCGGTATGTTTTCACTTTTCCATTGTTGTGCAAAAACTACGTGGCTGTATTTTCAAGGTGACCCAGAGTTAAAGACCAGAAAAAACGGACAGAATTCACAGAATTGTCTGTTCTACAGCCACCAGATTTTTGGGGGGGCGGCGGGGGGTGTTGTTTCATTTCAAACAAGTCCCACCCAAACCTCTTGCTGTATCAACTAGATTGAGGCAATTGCTGTCTTCCCTCCTTTCAAACAATGATCACTCAATAAACCGATAAACATCTTATTCCGCCTGACAGCCGTCGGAGGGTTTCGCAATCGGGGTCTCACCCAAACTCACCGAGGGTAGAAAATTAGACCCACTCAGCTTCTGCTATCCTTATTGGAAACATGATGGTCTCCTTTTATCCCTAATCTTGACAGCTGTCTGAGCCTCCAGGGTCCCTGCCAATCTCAAATCCATTTACAGACAAGAGGTACAGGCTGCCCTTGATACTGTTTTGCGTCTGACATGGTCCTTTGACCCACTTTTTTCCATTCTTCTCCTGGTTTTTCAGAACAGCTAACCTTTCCCCTTCCCGTTTTTTCTCCAAAAAGCCATACCTTTGGCAAAATAGGTTGAATTTGAGCCTTCCACTTTCCGCAAAGAGACAGGTTGTACTTTATTTTTTATTTATTTGTTTGTTTTGTCAAGTACATATTTGGAGGTATATAAAGATATAATAATATAATACATTTGTTGTGAACCGCCCTGAGTCTGCGGAGAGGGGCGGCATACAAATCTAATAAATTATTATTATTATTATTATTAATTATTATTATTATTAATATAATAATAAATTACATTAATACAGGGATACAATCTAGGACCAGGTCCCACACTTAATGATTGTCATAGGGGTCAAATAAGCAATGAGGAAACAATCAATATTAATATACCGTATTTTTCGCTGATAAGACGCACCTAGATTTTAGAGGAGGAAAATAGAAAAAAAATATTTTGAGCCAAAAAGGTGAGAGGAAGAAAGGAAGGAAGGGAGTGAGGGAGGAAAGAAGGGAGGAAGGGAGGAAGGAAAAGGAAAGCAAGAAATGGAGGGAGGAAAGGAAGGAAGGAAGGAAGGAAGGAAGGAAGGAAAGAAAGAAAGAAAGAAAGAAAGAAAGAAAGAAAGGGGGAAGGGACAGGAACAGAGGAAGGAAGCAAGGAAACTTATGAAAGGGGAGAGGAAGAGAGGAAGGACTGAAGGGAGGGAGGGAGGGAAGAAGGTAGGAAGGAGAAAGAAAAGAAGAAATAGAGGAAGGGAAGGTAAAAGAGAGAAAGAAAAAGAGCAAGAAAGAAAGCAAGAAAGAGAGAAAGAAAAAGAGCAAGAAAGAAAGAAAGAAAGAGAGAAAGAAAGAAAATGAAAGAGAAATAAAAATAGAGAGGGGAATGAAAGAAATGGAAGGAGGGAAGGAAGGAGAGAAAACAAGAGAAAGAAAGAAAGCAAGAGAAAGAAAAAAGAATGAAAGAGCAAGAGAGCACGAGAGAAAAAGAAAGAAAGAGAGAAAGGCAACTTCAAAGAAAGGCTCACTGAGCATCTCTCACTCTCTCTCTCTCTCTTTCTATCCCTCTTTCTTTCTTTCTCTTCCTTTCTCTCTCTCCTCTTCCTTTATCTCCTCTCTCTCCCTCCCTCTCTCTTTCTCTCCCCCCTCTCTCCCCCTTTCCCACTCTCTTTCTCTCTCTCCATCTCTTGCTATCTCTCCCCCCTCTCCCTCTCTCTTTCTCTCCCCCTCTCCCCCTTTCCCTCTCTCTTTCTCTCTCTCCCTCTCTTGCTATCTCTCCCCCTCTCCCACTCTCTTTCTCCCTCTCCCTCTCTTTCTCTCTCTCCCCCTCTCTCTTTCTCTCTCTCTCCCCCTCTTTCTCTCTCTTCTTCTCACTTTCTCTCTCTTGTTTTCTTTCTGTCTCTTTTGCTTTCTCTCTCTCTCACTCTTTCTCTCTTGTTTTCTTTCTCACGCTCTTTCTTTCTCTTGTTCTCTCTCTCTTGCTATCTCTTTCTCTCCCCCCCTTTCTCTCACTCTCTCTTTCTCACTTTCTCTCTATCTTGCTATCTGTTGCTCTCACTCACTCTCGTTCTCTCTCCGTTCTTCTCAGCGGTGACGTGCGCACGCCCTGTCCGCCTCACCTTTGCCGAGAGCACTTTCATCCCAGGCTCTCAGCAAGGGGGTTGTAGGAGAGGCGGGGCCGGCGGCAAAGGTGATATCCAATGTCGGGGGCGCCCAGGCGGTTGCACGCGCTCCCTATCTCCCTGCTAGCCCACTCGGAATATTCAAAATAAGAAAAACCTTCGCCGGCAAAGGCTTTTCTTATTTTGAATATTCCGAGTGGTCTAGCAGGGAGATAGGGAGCGCGCGCAACCGCCCGTGCGCCCCCGACATTGAATATCACCTTCGCCGGCCTCCGCTGAGAAAAACCTTTGCCGGCATTTCCTCTCAGCATCAAGGAGGTGCAGCAGCGGGCGGAGAGAGGGAAGGGGGGGCAGCGGCATCCCTCCTGGCCTTGGCGGGCCGCCCGACCCTCCCCACCTCCTGCAAACGTGGCGGGCGGTGGGGGGAGAGCAAGGAGCCGGTTCCGGCGGGCGCAGGGCTTGGCTGGCTGGCTGGCTGGCGGGGGGAGCGCCGCTGGTGGTGCGGAGGGAGACCCTCCTCCGGGAGGGAGGGGGCTAGGCAGCAGCTAGCCAGCCAGCCGGCGGGATGGCGCTTCCGAGTTCGCAGCCTCCCCCCCCCTCCCTGCCTGCATCTTCGCTCCATAAGACGGGGCTGATTTTTCATCCTACTTTGGGAGGAAAAAAACTGCGTCTTATGGAGCGAAAAATACGGTAAATCGTAAGGATACAAGCAACAAGTTACAGTCATACAGTCATAAGTGGCAGGACATGGGTGATAGGAATGGTGAGAAAAAAATAGTAGTAGACTAGTTGACAGCGTTGAGGGAATTATTTGTTTAGCAGAGTGATGCCATTTGGGAAAAACTGTTCTTGTGTCTAATTGTCTTGATGTGCAGTGCTCTATAGTGACATTTTGAGAGTAGGAGTTGAAACAGTTTATGTCCAGGATGTGAAAGATCAGTAAATATTGTCACGGCCCTCTTTTTGACCCGTGCAGTATACAAGTCCTCAATGGAAGGCAGGTTGGCAGCAATTTTCTTTCTCCAGTTCTAATTCTCCTCTGAAGTCTGTGTCGGTCTTGTTGGGTTGCAGAACCAAACCGGATAGTTATAGAGGTGCAGATGACAGACTCAATGATTCCTCTGTTGAAATTTTTACCTCCAAACATTTGGATGTTTGAATCTCCAAACTTTTGGTACATAAAGCCCTTCATGGCACCGGACCAGATTATCTCAGGGACCGCCTTCTGCTGTACGAATCCCAGCGACCAGTTAGGTCCCACAGAGTGGGTCTTCTCCGGTTCCCGTCAACTAAACAATGTTGTTTGACGGGACCCAGGGGAAGAGCCTTCTCTGTGGCGGCCCCGGCCCTTTGGAACCAACTCTCCCCAGAGATTAGAATTGCCCCCACCCTTCTCGCCTTTCGTAAATTTCTTAAAACCCACCCTGCCGTCAGGCATGGGGGAACTGAGATATTCTTTCCCCCTAGGCCTTTACAATTTACGCATGGTATGTCTGTATGTATGTTTGGTTTTTATAATAAGGGGTTTTTGTTAGTTGTTTTAGTATTGGATTGGATTTTTACATATTGTTTTTATCATTGCTGTTAGCCGCCCCGAGTCTACGGAGAGGGGCGGCATACAAATCCAATAAATAAATAAATAAATCAGTTTTCCATTTCCCTTTAATTTGTTACAAAGAAAATATCTTAACTAACCTACCAATAATGCCATAATTGGATTTCGGCTACCCCTTAGGAAAGGAGGCTGCAGCGAGGAGGGAAACTATAAAAGAGAAAATGCTTAAATCATTCAAGATGTAATAAGCAAAACAGCCACACTAAGTGTTGAACATACACAAAGCTACAAATAATCTTTTATGCAAGGAGACAGCCAAGAAAGAATGAAAAATTGTTTTAATTTAAGGCCAGCAAATTAAATAGATTTGTGGAACAAAAAGGTTGCCTCTTTAGTTAACATTCTACCAGCTCCTTTTATCATTTTTCCAGCATCAAAAAAATCTATTTTGTTTTAACTACCTTTCCATTAGTGATCATTCCTTCTCAGTATACAGGCCATCATTACTTTCCCAACTAACCGAATCTGGCTTAATTGGAGTATATCCAGAAGTGCTCTATAATTAAGTCTAAGTTCATGATCTTTTGTTTAACCAGATAATTTGTTTTATGCTTTTTGGCTGAGGTTTTAAAGGGAAAAAAGAGGTACTTATTTGCCAAAGAGGTTTAATTGGAATCTTTGAACTTACAATGTACACGTGGTGCAAAATTTCGGGAAGAAATTTCATAGTTCTGTAATCTGGATCCAAAACAACAGATTTTTAGAAAGATTGAGGGCAGAGAAAGCCCTCACAAGCATCTACCAAACTTTGAAGACTAGGGGATGTACGCTGGCTCATTACAGATGGCTCATAAGCAGAGGTGGGAGGTGGGTTCCTCCCAGTTCAGACTGGTTCACCTAAACTGGTAGGGACCTGCTGGTGACTTCACAATGATGTCACAGAATCCGTTTGGCTGGTGCCGGTCCATGGGCACCACCATCATATATATTACGCCAGGATATTACACCACAAATATACATAGCTAGTGATGGGCGAACCGAACCCGCACAATTCGGGTCCGTACCAAATTTTGCGGTGTTCAGTATGACGAACACAAACCCGAATTTTTTTGAAACTTCGGGCAAAGTTCGGGGTCGTGTTCGGCATTCGGAGCTTTGATGTCACCAGCAGGTTGCTAAGGATGCCAAGATTATCACTTCCTGGATTCCATGGAATCCAGGAAGTGATCACCTTGGCACCCTTAGCAACCTGCTGGTGACGTCAAGGCTCCGCCCCCAGAATCTCTTTGTGGGAGGGATTCCCCAGCTCCTTCAAAGGGAGGTCTTCACATAAAAATAAACATTGTTATTTTTACGTGAAAGGACACTGCAGCGGCACTGCAAGCAAAGGGCGGTCCTTTCACATAAAAGAGTTTAAAAATTCATCTTTGCCGCCATGCCTGGGGTCCTTCAGATACTTCCCCCAGGACCAATGAATATTCTTAGAATGACTATTGAATGAATGGTATTGATAGTTTTATTTTAATTAGAATTTTAATTCAAATTTTAAATATTGTTTTTAATGTATTAATTGGATTGTTATTACTGTATTATTGCTTTTTTCTGTACATGCTGTGAGCCGCCCCGAGTCCTCGGAGAGGGGCGGCATATAAATCCAATTAAAACTGAAAACTAAAACAAACTAAGTAGCAGAAAGATATTTCTCTCTCTGGGCACAATGGGAATCATTATTATTATTATTGTTGTTGTTGTTGTTATTGTTATTGTTATTGTTATTGTTATTGTTATTAGGTTTGTATGCTGCTCCTCTCCGCAGACTCGAGGCGGCTCACAGCAATAATAAAAACAATATACAGTAACAAATCTAATATTTAAAAATATCTAAGAACCCCTTATTTAAAAACAAAACATACACACAAACATAACCATGCATAAACTGTATAGGCCCAGGGGAGATGTCTCAGTTCCCCCATGCCTGATGACAGAGGTGGGTTTTAAGAAGTTTACGAAAGGCAAGGAGAGTGGGGGCAATCCTGATCTCTGGGGGGAGCTGGTTCCAGAGGGTCGGGGCCGCCACAGAGAAGGCTCTTCGCCTGGGTCCCACCAGACGACATTGTTTAGTTGACGGAACCCGGAGAAGGCCAACTCTGTGGGACCTAACTGGTCGCTGGGATTCATGCGGCAGAAGGCGGTCTCGAAATATATCTGCTGAAAATAAACCCCACTCCGTATTGACGACTGGAAGGGCATCCAGCCCACAAACACACAGCTCCATTCCCTTGCCCAGTGGACTCTACCCCGCAAGGAATTGTGGGGTCATTAAAAGGGGACGATGAGTAATTCACTTAACAATGCTGCTTTATAATTTGTTGGACTTTAGAACGGCTGCTAAATGAGCCAATCATTAGTTGTTATTACTGAACCAGGTGTGTATGGGTGAACAGTGCGGTCAGACGGTAGGGAAAGCGAGTAGAATGCTTGGCTGCATAGCTAGAGGCATAACAAACAGGAAGAGGGAGATTATGATCCCACTATATAGACCGCTGGTGAGACCACATCTGGAATACTGTGTTCAGTTCTGGAGACCTCACCTACAAAAAGATATTGACAAAATTGAACGGGTCCAAAGACGGGCTACAAGAATGGTGGAAGGTCTTAAGCATAAAACATATCAGGAAAGACTTCATGAACTCAATCTGTATAGTCTGGAGGACAGAAGGAAAAGGGGGGACATGATCAAAACATTTAAATATGTTAAAGGGTTAAATAAGGTTCAGGAGGGAAGTGTTTTTAATAGGAAAGTGGACACAAGAACAAGGGGACACAATCTGAAGTTAGTTGGGGGAAAGATCAAAAGCAACATGAGAAAATATTATTTTACTGAAAGAGGAGTAGATCCTTGGAACAAACTTCCAGCAGACGTGGTTGGTAAATCCACAGTAACTGAATTTAAACATTCCTGGGATAAACATATATCCATTGTAAGATAAAATACAGGAAATAGTATAAGGGCAGACTAGATGGACCATGAGGTCTTTTTCTGCCGTCAGTCTTCTATGTTTCTATGTTTCTATGTATGGACGCTCTGTTGTGTTGGGTTATTTTTTGTCGGGAAACTGGGTCAGAACACCTGGGCTGTGTTTTATGTTTCAAAGGCTCATTTTACTCCTTTCAAGCAGATCCTCAACCTCTCTATGCAACCGTGACTTTCTTCCTTGCAGCCCACGGGTTCTTCCTTCGCCCCTTCATCTTCTCGCTTGATGGTTCTTTTCATTTGACCTGAGCTGCTTTTCCTCTCTCACATCTCAACAGGTATTCAGTCGATGTTCATTCAACATCCTTCATTTGTAACCTCATCTCATCTCGTGCATGAGACACGGGGTTAAGTAGCATTTCTTTTATGTGTCTTTTGACAAATCCAATTCTCACTTCCTTGTAAGAAAAGCAGCAGAGTTTTCTTATATACAGAAGCAGCCCTTATATTAACTCGCTCCCTTCTTCATTCCTTCATTTCTTTGTTCGTTCCTTCATTCCTTCATTTCCTCTTTCTTCACTCCCTCCCTTCTTACTTCTTTCACTCCCTCCCTTCTTACTTTGTTTCTTCCTTCCATCCCTCTTTCTTTCCTTCATTCCTTCATTTCCTCCTCCTTCATTCCCTCCCTCCTTCCATCCTTCCTTCCCTCCCTCCTTCTTTCACTCCCTTCCCTCCCTCTTTCCTTCATTCCTTCATTCCTTTGTTTCCTCCTCCTTCACTCCCTCCCTCCATCATTCCCTCCCTCCCTCATTCCCTCCCTCCTTCTTTCAGTCCCTTCCCTTCTTTCCCTGTTCCATCATTCCTTCCCTCCTTCCTTCCCTCTTTCTTTACTTCATTCCTTCATTCCTTGGTTTCCTCCTCCTTCACTCCTTCCTTCGTTTCTTCCTTCCCGCCTCCTTCTTTCACTCCCTTCCTTCCCTGGTTCCACCATTCCTCCCTTCCCTCCTTCTTTCTTTGCTTCATTCCTTTGTTCATTCCTCCTTCCCTCCTTCCTTCTTCCTTCCCTCCCTCCCTCCTTCCTTCCTCCTTCTCTCCCATCCTCCCTTATTTCCTTCCTCCTTCCCTCCCTCCCTCCTCCCTTCTTTCCTTCCTTCTTCCCTCCCTCCTCCTTCCCTTCCTCCTTCCCTCCCTCCCTCCTCCCTTCTTTCCTTCCTCCTTCCCTCCCTTCCTCTCCCATCCCTCCTTCCCTCCCCCCTTCCCTCCCATCCCTCCTTCCCTCCTTCTTTCCTTCCTCCTTCCCTCCCTTCCTCTCCCATCCCTCCTTCCCTCCCTCCCTCCCTCCTTCCCTCCCTCCCATCCCTCCTTCCCTCCTTTCCTTCCTTCCTCTTTCCCTCTTTCCCCCCCCTCCCTCTCCCCTCCCTCCTTTTTAATTCTTCCTCTCGCTTCCATATAGGAAAATGAGCAGAACTACCATACATGCAGCCAATAATCCTTTTGTATGTATGTTCTTTCTTCATGTCCATTGGGTTGGATGTATAGCTTATAATATTTTTTAGTGTGGAATTCAGCTTATTTTTCCTGATTCTCATTTTTTCCTCCCCAAGGTCCATTCCTCCCACCCGCTCACCCAAGCAAAGTTGGCTTTTTAGCCTTAACAAATAAATGGTCTGTCTCGCATTCCAACAACTCATTACTGTCACTTCCTTTACTAATTCACTGGACCTTTAATCGTAAACAATTAAATCAGTTGTGCTTTTAGACGTGTGTCCATTCTTTTGCCATGCTGGCGTATCAATATTTATGCTTGCCCACCGAAAACCGACATGTGTTTTTGAAGTGCATACTTGCCAATCAGTCACTATTATTATTCCTTCTTGTACCTCTGAATGGCCCTATTACTCTCTCATCTAATGTTCACATGTCGATACGTGTTGTGCAGTAGAATAATATTTCCTCTGGATTACATTCAATCCGACGGCGGCACAATCCCCTCCTCCCCCCCCCCACATTCTCATCTCTGTCATTTCCGTTATCACCATTCAGTCAAGGAGAACATGCAGCTAACAGCAACCTGTGGATTCCTACTTTCGGAAGTACCTGCAATTACCTAGAGGGCACTGATTCATGCTTTCGAACATATGTGTTAGTCTTTCAGCACATAATTAAAACTGCATTTTTATTTGCCATAAGATTGGGTCGCTTTCATTTGTGTCTATGCCCCCCTTCCCATTTTTCTTAGTTTTAGTGATAAACAATCCTTCCTTCCTTCCTTCCTTCCTTCCTTCCTTCCTTCCTTCCATCCATCCTCCCTCCCTCCCTTCCTTCCCTCCCTCCCTTCTTCCTTTCCTTCCTTCCTTCCATCCTTCTTTCCTTCTTTTCTTCCTCCCTCCCTTCCCTCCATTCCTCCCTTCCTTCTTTTCTTCCTTCCTCCCTTCCCTCCTTTCTTCCTCCCTTCCTCCCTTCCTCCCTTCTTTTCTTCCTCCCTCCCTCCCTTCCCTCCATTCCTTCCTTCCCTTTTCTTCCCTCCCATTCCCTTCCCTCCCCTTTTTCCTTCCCTTTCTACTTCCCCTTCCTTCTCTTCTCTTTCCTTCCTCCTTCCCTTCCCTCCATTCCTCCCTTCCTTCTTTTCTTCCTTCCTCCCTTCCCTCCTTTCTTCCTCCCTTCCTCCCTTCCTCCCTTCTTTTCTTCCTCCCTCCCTCCCTTCCCTCCATTCCTTCCTTCCCTTTTCTTCCCTCCCATTCCCTTCCCTCCCCTTTTTCCTTCCCTTTCTACTTCCCCTTCCTTCTCTTCTCTTTCCTTCTTCCTTCACTTCCCTTTTCATTCCCTTTCTCTTGCCCTTCCTTCCCTTCCCCTCATCTCTCCCCTCTTCCCTTCTCTTCTTCCTCCCTTCCCTTTCTCTTGCCCTCCCCTCCCCTCCTCTACTCTTCTATTATAGAATTGAATAGAATATTGGGATATAGAATAGAGTAGAGTGGAGTGGAATGGAATGGAATGGAATGGGATGGAATAGAATGGAATGGAATGGAATGGAATGGAATAGAACGGAACAGAACAGAATAGAATATTGGAATATAGAATAGAGTGGAGAGGAGTGGAATGGAATGGAATGGAATGGGATGGAATAGAATGGAATGGAATGGAATGGAATGGAATAGAACGGAACAGAACAGAATAGAATATTGGGATATAGAATAGAGTAGAGTGGAGTGGAATGGAATGGAATGGAATGGGATGGAATAGAATGGAATGGAATGGAATGGAATGGAATAGAACGGAACAGAACAGAATAGAATATTGGAATATAGAATAGAGTGGAGAGGAGTGGAGTGGAGTGGAACGGAACGGCATCTGTAAGTGATGTATGTTACAAGCACCGTGTCATCATTGACTTTCTAACTGCGGAGAGAGAAACTGTTGGGAACATTCACAAACGTTTGTGTATAGTTCATGGAGAATCTGCAGTCGACAGAAGTACGGTTAGACTCTGGGCAAGAGGTGAGGCCGTTAGAAGAACAGAACATTTTATACATTTATATAGAACCTATAATAATTACAGGATAAATTGATATTGGATTAATCAACTCAATGTAGAAATGAAAGTTTGTATTAAGATGGGCATAATAGAGAGTTTGATATTATTTATACTGATTTAATGTAATTTTTTAGTGTAAGGTGGGGAAAAGACTGTTGTTTTCTGATGTTCTCTTTACTTGATAATATTATATAAGTTCTGTAGAATGTTTTTTTTTAATGGAAGAAAGTAAGCCTCCATTGAATAGAAACACAGAAACATAGAAGACTGATGGCAGAAAAAGACCTCCTGGTCCATCTAGTCTGCCCTTATACTATTTCCTGTATTTTATCTTAGCATGGATATATGTTTATCCCAGGCATGTTTAAATACAGTTACTGTGGATTTACCAACCACGTCTGCTGGAAGTTTGTTCCAAGGATCTACTACTCTTTCAGTAAAATAATATTTTCTCATGTTGCTTTTGATCTTTCCCCCAACTAACCTCAGATTGTGTCCCCTTGTCCTTGTGTTCACTTTCCTATTAAAAACACTTCCCTCCTGAACCTTATTTAAGCCTTTAACATATTTAAATGTTTCGATCATGTCCCCCCTTTTCCTTCTGTCCTCCAGACTATACAGATTGAATTCATTAAGTCTTTCCTGATACGTTTTATGTGTAAGACCTTCCACCATTCTTGTAGCCCGTCTTTGGACCCGTTCAATTTTGTCAATGTCTTTTTGTAGGTGAGGTCTCCAGAACTGAACACAGTATTCTAAATGAGGTCTCACCAGCGCTCTATATAAGGGGATCACAATCTCCCTCTTCCTGCTTGTTATACCTCTCGCTATGCAGCCAAGCATCCTACTGGCCGACCACACTGCTCACCTATTTTGAGATTGTCAATGAATGATCAATAGAAAAAAAAAAGATATATGTTTTATTTTAAGCAAGGTTTTAGTGTTTGTACTTATATATCATTTTTTTTAATTCTATGTTGGAGAAAAATAAAATTTCTATTTGAGAAAAAGAAGAACAGAACAGAAGAACAGGAGGGTAGGTCATTAGAACAAGGAGTGGTACCTGAAAAGTCTGAGGCAGCTCGTGTTTAAACAATGGCCGGCTCGGTAGGTTTGAAGTGGGCGGCGAGCTTGGTTTTCAAGGTGTCCCAAGTCACGGAGTTCGCCGGCAACGGGTCTGTCAGAGTCTGGGCAAGATCGTATATCTCTGAACTGCAATAATTCAGGAATGTTGCTCTCTTCCTGTCTCTGTCGCGGTCCTTCATGCCCGCAGCTTCTAGGAAGATGTCAAATTTTGAGATGTAGTTGTCCCAAGTAGATTTTTCCGGGTCGAAGAAGTCAGGAGCTCTTCCGACAGGCAGGTTGTCCATGGTGGAGATCGCAGGTTCGACCGTCCGACGTCGCCAGTGAAAAGTCTGAGGCAGCTCGTGTTTAAACGGTTCCTTTATTCAGCTCTATTCGGAAAGTGACTTCAGCAAGGAACGCGTCTGGCTTTACCACAGTGCCAGACGCTCCTTTTATACTTTTTGACTTCCCGCCGAAACCCAACTGTCAGCGTCTTAGCCAATCAGAGGCGTTTAACAAAATTCAACTGTTTACATTGCTTCTATACATACTCAACAGTACCGATAGGGCCTACACACCCTTGTGTCTCGCTGGAGGAAGGCCATAGAATGGGATGGAAATTACATGGAAAAGTAGGAGAAGAAACATCACTCTTTCTTGTGTGTAAGTTTCATTGTGTTCAATAAATAATTGTTGAAGAAAAAAATATGGTGCATTACTTTCTGGGCAACTCTTGTAATTGTACTATTGTAAAAAATAAAATAAAATTCCAAGTGGAAAATGCAGGCGACCCTGGGTATCATACATTCCTACTGCTAAATCAATATTATACGCACACAACACTATTATCTCTCAAAGAAACGAGAAGCGCCAGAGGTCAGCCAGCTTCAAAGCTGGTATGCTAATGCCCTGACTGTATTTCGCCCTGTTGGAGGTCACCAATGGTTACGTTTGCTTTTAGAAAGTAGATTAGCTCATTTTGGATCTGAATTACACAAAACCAGCCACTCACTTTTCACTGCACTCTGCCCTGCCTGCTTTGTGACTGGAAGGAAAGGTCATTAGACTGGAACATTAACCAGAACTCGCCGAAAGAAAATTTGAAAGCTGCGGCCACCGCAAACTTGGAGTCAGGGCGATACGAATAAGCCCTATAATTCCATCAGTTTCCTAAGACGGTTCTGAGAATGTATTGAAACATAGAAGCATAGAACAGTGTTTCCCAACCTTGGCAACTTAAAGATATCTGGACTTCAACTCCCAGAATTCCCCAGCCAGCATTCGCTGGCTGGGGAATTCTGGGAGTTGAAGTCCAAATAGCTTCAAGTTGCCAAGGTTGGGAAACACTGGCATAGAAGACTGATGGCAGACAAAGACCTCATGGTTCATCTAGTCTGCCCTGTATTTTATCTTAGGATGGATCTATGTTTATCCCAGGCATGTTTCAATTCAGTTCCTGTGGATTTACCAACCACGTCTGCTGGGAGTTTGTTCCACGCATCTGCTACCCTTTCAGTCAAATGATATTTTCTCACGTTACTTCTAATCTTTCCCCCAACTAACCTCAGATTGTGCCCCCTTGCTCTTGTGTTCACTTTCCTATTAAAAACACTTCCCTCCTGGACCTTATTTAACCCTTTAACATATTTAAATGTTTTGATCATCCCCCCCCCCCCCCCTTTCCCTTCTATCCTCCAGACTATACAGATTGAGTTCATGAAGTCTTTCCTGATAGGTTTTATGCTTAAGACCTTCCATCATTCTTGTAGCCCGTCTTTGGACCCGTTCAATTTTATCCATATCTTTTTGTAGGTGAGGTCTCTAGAACTGGACACAGTATTCCAAATGTGGTCTCACCAGGGCTCTATACAGCGGGATCACAATCTCCCTCTTCCTGCTTGTTATACCTCTAGCTATGCAGCCAAGCATCCTACTTGCTTTCCGACTGCCTGACTGCACTGTTCACCCATTTGGAGACTGTCAGAAATCACTATCCCTAAATTCTTTTCTTCTGAAGTTTTTGCTAACACAGAACTACCAATATAATACTCAGGGCAAGAGGGACCCACCTTTATTCGCTGGGCGAGCTGGTGAGCAGATGGGTTTTCACACCCAGCGCAACCGCTGCTCTGTCCCTCCGCCTGCCCCAAGCTTTCAGAGCAGCAGGGGGCGAACGCCTCGGCTCCGCTTCCCTTTCCTTTCCCCGCCTTTGCTGTCACGGCCAAGAGCCCTCCTGCTTGGGCGGCTCAGCCCCATGGCGGTGGCCACAGGAAGGTGTTGAGCCAGGGGTGAGGAGCGAGCAACAGTGGAAGAGGAATGGGGAGAAGTGAGCAGAAAGAAAGAAAGAAGGAAGGAAGGAAAGAAAGAAAGAAAGGGAAAAAAAAGGAAAGAAGGAAGGAAAGAAAGAAGAAAGGAAGGAAGGAAGGAAAGAAAGAAAGGAAGAAAGAAAGAAAGAAGAAAGGAAGGAAAGAAAGGAAGGAAGAAGGAAGAAAGGAAGGAAAGAAAGAAAGAAAAAAGAAAGAAAGAAAGATTAAATGAATGTGGGACGTCTGGTCACCTTACTGTAGGCCCATTGTCTCATTTTTTTTACCATCCACAGGCTCTGGAGGGTTTCCTGAATCTTGGGGAGTTTGAAAATGCCCCCCCTGCCCTCCACAAGACTGAAAATCAGCTGGCCAGTGTGCACATGTGTGCTGGAACTGACATAGGACAATGCCTCATGTGCCCTCAGATATGGCTCTATCTGCCGCCTGTGTCACGTGTGTCATATGTTTGCCATCACGGTTCTAGAAAGTCCTTTGTTTCTCAAAGGTCCAGGAGAATTTCCTCCATTGACCCACAATGCAGGAGAAAAAAACCCCTCTTCTTGAGCTGCCCTGCTTTGCATCTCAATAGGTTTAACTACCGACATAAACGCTGGATTGCAAATCACGCCGATGCTAAAACCAGAAACAAATATTAGCTGTAAATCATGCGCTCCATTAAGGAGAGAACTTTTATGTCCTATTAAAAAGAATGCCACTTATCTTTCCTCAGCATGGGGGATAAAGAAAGGGTCCCTTTGCAAATTTTTAGATATCAATCTCTCCATTGTGACAGTTCGGTCGTTTCACTAATTTCCCGTGCCTTCCTGGGGAAAAAGCAATTCACCCACACCACATTGGTACCCCGTCAACACCTGATACACACTTCAGTTCATTCTTAATGTGCTTTTTCCAAGGGCAACTGGACGGTAGGTAGGTAGGTAGGTAGGTAGGTAGGTAGACAGACAGACAGACAGACAGACTGACTGAGTGAGTGAGTGAGTGATAAGATAGATGATAGATAGATAGAGAGAGAGAGAGACTATAGATTAGATAGATAGATAGATAGATAGATAGATAGATAGATAGATAGATAGACAGACAGACAGACAGACAGACAGACAGACAGACAGATAAATAGAAAGATAGATAGACTATGGATAGATAGATAGATAGATAGATAGATAGATAGATAGATAGATAGATAGATAGATAGATAGATAGATATATGATAGATAGATAGACAGATGATAGATAGATAGATAGATAGATAGATAGACTATAGATTAGATAGATAGATAGATAAAGAGACTATACATAGAAAGATAGAAAGATTTGATAGAAAGATAGATAGATAGATAGATAGATAGATAGATAGATAGATAGATAGATAGATAGACTATAGATAGATAGATAGATAGATAGACAGACATAGAAAGATAGAAAGATTCGATAGAAAGATATATAGATAGATAGATAGATAGATAGATAGATAGATAGATAGATAGATAGATAGATAGATAGATAGATAGATAGATAGATAGATAGATAGAGCTAAATAAATAGAAATAGAGTCAGTGACAAAGTCAGAGACAGGGGGAGAAAAGGATGGAGAGATAGGGGGAGATAGAGGTATGAAAGTTAAGGGCCAAGTTAGGTTTTTGTGTCTCCCTTGGCTGCCATTTTGGGACCCTCAGGATTAAAATCCCATCTCCAAAAATCCCCTGCCTGCCGAACTGAACACGAGCACCAGGCCCGAAGCCAGCTTTTGAAAATCTGTGAGGAAATGTGTAGAAGGCTGAGGAAAGTGGGGGGTGTTGACATGTGCCATTTTTGGTAGGTGATGTGCCAAAAAGATACATCCTTGTGTTAGATCCCCACATCGGGGTCTAACAAGCCAAGGATTGGGTGACAAGCCTTCCCCTATGTCAAGCCTTGAGTGACATAGGGGAAGGTTTTGGTAGGGAAGGTTTGCCTATTTGCCGATGATTCTAAAGTGTGCAATAGGGTTGATATTCCTGGAGGGGTCTGTAATATGGTAAATGATTTAGCTTTACTAGATACATGGTCAAAGCAATGGAAACTGCAGTTTAATGTTTCCAAATGTAAAATAATGCACTTGGGGAAAAGGAATCCTCAATCTGAGTATTGCATTGGCAGTTCTGTGTTAGCAAAAACTTCAGAAGAGAAGGATTTAGGGGTAGTGATTTCTGACAGTCTCAAAATGGGTGAGCAGTGTGGTCGGGCAGTAGGAAAGGCAAGTAGGATGCTTGGCTGCATAGCTAGAGGTATAACAAGCAGGAAGAGGGAGATTGTGATCCCCTTATATAGAGCGCTGGTGAGACCACATTTGGAGTACTGGGTTCAGTTCTGGAGACCTCACCTACAAAAAGATATTGACAAAATTGAACGGGTCCAAAGACGGGCTACAAGAATGGTGGAAGGTCTTAAGTATAAAACGTATCAGGAAAGACTGAATGAACTCAATCTGTATAGTCTGGAAGACAGAAGGAAAAGGGGGGACATGATCGAAACATTTAAATATGTTAAAGGGTTAAATAGGGTTCAGGAGGGAAGTGTTTTTAACAGGAAAGTGAACACAAGAACAAGGGGACACAATCTGAAGTTAGTTGGGGGAAAGATCAAAAGCAACATGAGAAAGTATTATTTTACTGAAAGAGTAGTAGATCCTTGGAACAAACTTCCAGCAGACGTGGTAGATAAATCCACAGTAACTGAATTTAAACATGCCTGGGATAAACATATATCCATCCTAAGATAAAATACAGGAAATAGTAAAAGGGCAGACTAGATGGACCATGGGGTCTTTTTCTGCCGTCAGTCTTCTATGTTTCTATGTTTCTATGGATAAGCCACTTTCCCCCCCGGGGGAGGAGGGGGGGGCGAAGTTGAACGAGCCTCAAACCGGAATTATAAAATGGAGGAGTCCGAAACCAACATAATAATCTTATTTTCGTGGGGAAAGGTGTCAGGCTGTCATGTTTGCTTTGGCAGAGCCTCCCAAGTACTAACGGTTGTCACGGCAACAGTTATGACAAGCCTGGGCACTTAACTTCTCCCCCTATTGATAATTACAAATACGAACAGGCGCGAGTTTGCACTTTGCACACCTGCCCGGCTGGTGAGGCTCCTTTAATTGGATGTGCCAGGTTTGAGAAAAGGGTAATCTGCCCTCGCAAAGCAGGTGACAGGTAGATAAAGTGGGCGCTAGGCTGACGGAATGAGGCAGAAAACTCATCCTTTGCATTCGCAGCAATGAAGGTGGACTTTCCCCGGACTTTGAACAGGGCTAATTTTGTCCCAAAGGTGCTTTTTTTGTTGTTTAGAATGGAATGGAATAGATTAGGTCCCACCGAGTTGGCCTTCTCCGGGTCCCGTCGACTAAACAATGCCGTCTGGCGGGACCCAGGGGAAGAGCCTTCTCTGTGGTGGCCCCGGCCCTCTGGAATCAGCTCCCCCCGGGAGATTAGGACCGCCCCCATCCTCCTTGGCTTTCGAAAGCGCCTGAAAACCCACTTGTGTCTCCAGGCATGGGGAAACTGATATGCCCCTTAGCTACTATGGTTTTTTTTTATGTATGGTCTGTTAGGTTGTGTGTTTGTTTTTTATAATAAGGGTTTTAAATTGTTCTTTTAACATAAGATTTGTACAGTGTGTATTGTTGTTGTGAGCCGCTCCGAGTCCTCGGAGAGGGGCGGCATATAAGTCTAATAATTTGTTGTTGTTATTGTTATTGTTGTTGTTGTTAGTGGTGGTGGTCTGTTAGGGTGTGTGTTTGTTTTTTATAATAAGGGGTTTAAATTGTTCTTTTAACATTAGATTTGTACAGTGTACACAATAAAATTTTATTTTACTGAAAGAGTAGTAGATGCTTGGAACAAACTTCCAGCAGACTTGGTTGGTAAATCCACAGTAAAATACAGGAAATAGTATAAGGGCAGACTAGATGGACCATTCTATACTGCTCAAAAAAATAAAGGGAACATTCACAGAACACATCCTAGATCTGAATGAATGAAACATTCTCATTGAATATTTTGTTCTGTACAAAGTTGAAGGTGCACAACAGCAGGTGAAATTGATGGTCAATCTGTGTTGCTTCCTAAGTGGACAGTTTGATTTCACAGAAGTTTGATTTTCTTGGATTATATTGTGTTGTTTAAGTGTTCCCTTTATTTTTTTTGAGCAATGTATATTATATTTTAGGATTTACTGCAGAAACCTTTTCCATTGTAAACATCCCTTTGGATGCTTAACTGGAATGAAATGTCCAAATTCAAAGAGGCCTATTGCAAATATTTGTTTTTAATTATTTGCCTGGTTTTAACATGTCTGTGCTTCCCACATTTCTACTCCTGGATAAGCTGAGAATTTCAAATGGCAAAATACTTCTTTTTAAAAAAAATGGGTTTAATTTATCTGTGGATGGGCCTATCTGCATGCTATATAATATGTGTTATTTTTCCATTTTAATTTTCTTTGGTTATCTGTTTTGTGTGTGTGTGTGTGTGTGTGTGTGTGTGTGCTGTTTTTCCAGTTTTCGCTTTGTAAGGCATCCAGGATGACATCTGTGAGATGGGTGGCTATATATATATATAAATTGAATAAAGTAAATAAATGAATAAGGATAAGGCTATTGAAGGCAACCTCATTTTAACACTTCTAAAAGTGTTATCCTTCAGATAACTTTACGTGTTACTTGAGAGGGAGGCATCTGTTTCTTTCTTTGTGCGACATATTTATTTTATTTATTTTATTATATCACAACTTTATTGTTTTGATAAAGAACTGAAGGCGGCTAATATATCTAATACAGGTAGCCACCCTGAGTCCTTCGGGATTGGGTGGCATAGAAGTCAAATAAAATAAAGAAATAAAGAAATAAAAATAATAGACCTCAACCAATGGAGGGATGTAAATTATTTTGACACTGGTTTGTGTGGAGGGCACATCTTGAGTGGGTGGGTGGAGCCTCCCATTGCCAGCGCTACTGGTTGAAAGAACCCGCCTCAATTTACAACAGTTCATTTAGCCACCATCAAAGTCACAAAGTCACTGAAAAAAGTGACTTACGGCCATTTTTCACACTTACAGAAACCCCCTGGTGATGTGATTGAAATTTAGATGGTTGGCAACTTACTCATATTTTTGACAGTTTACACTGTCCCACTGAACTAATTCTGCGACTTCTAACAAGTAAAATCAATGGGGAAGCCAGATTTGATTACCAACCATGTATAATCATAATCATAATCATAATCATAATCATAATCATAATCATAATCATAATCATAATCATAATCATAATCATAATCATAATCATAATCATAATCATAATCATAATCATAATCATAATCATAATCATAATCATAATCATAATCATAATCGTTGTTGTTGTTGTTGTTGTTGTTGTTGTTGTTGTTGGAACCTGGAGAGGTCAATCGTGGAGAGTCTAAGGGAGAAATGTTGGGGGTTAGGGGTTGACATAATTGAGTCCGGTAATGAGTTCCACGCTTCGATAACTCGATTGTTGAAATCATATTTTTTACAGTCAAGTTTGGCGCAGTTCGTATTAAGTTTGAATCTGTTGCGTGCTCTTGTGTTATTGCGGTTGAAGCTGAAGTAGTCATTGACCGGTAGGACGTTGCAACATATGATCTTGTGGGCAATACTCAAATCGTGTTTTAGGCGCCGTAGTTCTAGGCTTTCTAGGCCCAGGATTGTTAGTCTATTTTCGTATGATATTCTGTTTCGAGTGGAGGAGTGAAGGGCTCTTCTGGTGAAATATCTTTGGACGTTTTCAAGGGTGTTGATGTCTGAGATGTGGTATGGGTTCCAGACAGATGAGCAGTAGTCTAGGATGGGTCTGGCAAAAGTTCTGTAGGCTCTTGTGAGTAGTGTGAGATTGCCTGAGCAGAAGCTGCGTAGGATCAGGTTAACAACTCTAGAGGCTTTTTTGGCGATATTGTTGCAGTGGGCTTTAGCACTTAGGTCATTCGGTATTAGTATTCCAAGGTCTTTTACTGAGTGTGGGTTAGCAGTGAGAGATAGTTTATTCAGTTCGTATGTGCGGTTAGGATTCTTTTTGCCAATGTGGAGGGTAGAGCATTTGTTGGTTGATATTTGAAGTTGCCAGGTGTTAGCGTAATCTGACGTTTTATTTCAGGGTTGCTTTCCTACCCCCTTGCAAAGTTTGCTCGAAATCGCCAATGTTGCAATTCTAAGTCACCCTTGCTTAGAATGCAAGTCCCATGATTGTGTGATGGGCATTGGGTCAAATGCCACTACATGGTGAGCAAATGTGCCCACAAATTCTCCAGAAACCATGCAGATTGCCAATAATACATTCATTCTTTTAACTGGTCACCACCTATAATTTCCCTTGACAGGCTATTTTTTTTTTCCTCCTGCGCACAAAAGGTTTTCCCCCTCCTTAGCCCGATGTCCAATTTTTCTCCTTCGTCCTGCAGGGCTACAATTTATGAAAAGCATTACCAGTTGATTCTGCTGAACATGTAACCTGGCCACGTGATGCTCCAGCCCGTAAATAATTCTGTCAGTAATATATGGATGTGTATAATTACCGAGATGGAAAAAAAATATCTTTCAAAACTTTGCCATCCCTTCCTTCCCACCCTCTCCGAAGAGAAACGAGTGTCTTTGTCTTGGCATTTTAATTTTAATATCTGCAGAAGGAGTGGATTCATTCCAATTTCTAATAACTCTTTTAATGCTGTTTCCTTCCTAGGATGGACACGTTTTATTCCTTCTCAAAATAATCTTCTCTCTGCCTCGTGGCTGCGGAAGTCTCTAATTAAGGTACTGAAATTGTTGTTGTTATTATTATTATTATTATTATTATTATTATTATTATTATTATTATTATTTCTCTTGCAACTCTTTCGTCCTTGGCTGTGATAATTCTCCTTTGGCTTAGTTTCCAAAACAACTGAAAAAAAATACTTTTGTACTGTATTCATATTGGTCCTTGGCATGTTTTCTTGGAATATTTATTTATTTGTTTGTTTGTTTGTTTGTTTATTTATTTGATTTTTATGCCGCCCTTCTCCTTAGACTCAGGGCGGCTTACAACATGTTAGCTGTTGTGGTTAGCTCTGGCCCAGCTCCTGCCCCAGGGACTGTGGATGTGGGAGAGACATCCACATGCTGCAGGCCTGTTTTGCCCCCGGTGGAATATGCTGATGAAGGCTCCTCTGACCAAGAAGACATGAGTGACAGGGAGGAGGAGAGTGGGGCAGACAGCTCAGAAGGAGATCAATGATCTAGCTCCTCCTTGGATTCAGAACAAGAGTTAATGATACAGCCACGCATGCTGAGAGCCACGCATGCTGAGAGCCAATGATACAGCCACGCATGCTGAGAGATTATTATCAAAGAAAATGAGGCCACCTGTGGTTGGGTGGGGCTGTGGTCATTAGTGAGGCTGCTATAAAGAGCAGCCTGTGGGTTTGGCCATTGTGGAGGATTATCTGATCGTTGTGTTTCATGACTGCTTTACTGACTTTGACTTTTTGTGTGCTGATTTTTCCCCGCTTTGAAACTAAACCAGAGCAAAGTGTGTTTCACTTTGTGAAAGAAGAAGGACTGTGAATTGCCTCACAGCTGCAAGCTAAGTATCTCAGAACTGATAAGGGACTTGTACAAATTACCAGTTTGTTTGGGGACGAGTGCTCTTTGCTATACCAAAAGAGGGCTTAGTTTAAGTGAATTTTCAGTATAAAGAACATTGTTTTGAATTTTCAAACGTGTGTGTGTCTGAAATTTGTACCTGTGAATTTTTGGGAGGATTCTACCAGAGAGCCCGACAGAATATTAGCAATAGCACTTTTTAACAGAGCCAGTGTGTTGCCCCCACAATCTGGGTCCTCATTTTACCCACCTCGGAAGGATGGAAGGCTGAGTCAACCTTGAGCCGGTGATGAGATTTGAACAGCTGACCTACAGATCTACAATCAGCTTCAGTGGCCTGCAATACAGCACTCTACCTGCTGCACCACCCCGGCTCTATGCTTGTCTGCATCCTATTAGAAAGGTTAGGCTAGATCAATTTTGGCCTCACAATCAGGAGGCTGTGAGTTCAATCCTAGGTAGAGGCAGGTATTTGTCTCTCTGGGCACAATGAGAATATGTTTGCTGAATATAACTCCACATTGGCAACAGGAAAGGCATCTGGTCATTAAACACTCTGTTAGCCCAGGAGTGGTATGGTGGCCTAGAGGTGTCACTCTCACCTCAAACAGGAGGCTGTGAGTTTGATCCTAGGTAGGGGCAGATATTACTCTCTCTGGGCACAATGAGAATACAGTGATCCCCCGATTATCGCGAGGGTTCCGTTCCAAGACCCCTCGCGATAATCGATATTTCGGGATGTAGTGGTGCGGAAGTAAAAACACCATCTGCGCATGCGCGCCCCTTTTTCCATGGCCGCACATGCGCAGATGGTGGAGTTTGCGTGTGGGCGGCGGGGAAGACCCGGGGAAGACCCAGGGAAGGTTCCTTCGGCCGCCCAACAGCTGATCTGCTCCGCAGCGCGGCAGCAGCGAGGAGCCGAAGATGGGGTTTCCCCGTTGCCCAGGCAACGGGGAAACCCCATCTTTGGCTCCTCGCTGCTGCCGCGCTGCGGAGCAGATCAGCTGTTGGGCAGCCGAAGGAACCTTCCCTGGGTCTTCCCGCCGCCCAGGCAAAGGGGAAACCCCAAGATCGCTTGCCGCTTTCCCGTTCGCCCGCCCGCCCGGCTGCTCGCTTGCCGCTCGCTTGCAGCACGGCAGCAGCGAGGAGCCAAAGATGGGGTTTCCCCGTTGCCCCGTTGCCGTCCAGGCAAAGGGGAAACCCCAAGATCGCTTGCCGCTTTCTCGTCACCCGCTCGCCCGGCCGCTTGCTTGCCGCTTGCCCGTTCGCCCGCCCGCCTGGCTGCTCGCTTGCCGCTTGCCCGTTCGCCCGCCCGCCCGGCTGCTCGCTTGCCGCTCGAGAGCAAGAGGGGGAGAGATAGAGAAAGAGAGAGAAGGAAAGAAAGAGATGAGAGAGGGAGGAAGAGAGTGTGAGAGAGGAAGAAGCAAGATAGAGAAAGAGAGAGAGAAAGAAAGATGAGAAAGGAAGGGAGTGACGTCATCGGGTGGAAAAATCGCGATATAGCCTTTCGCAATGATCGGGATCGCGAAACTCGGGGGATCACTGTACAGTGTTCCCTCGCTTTTTGCGGGGGATGCATTCCGAGACCGGCCGCGAAAGTCGAATTTCTGCGAAGTAGAGATGCGGAAGTAAATACACTATTTTTTGGCTATGAACAGTATCACAAGCCTTCCCTTAGCACTTTAAACCCCTAAATTGCAATTTCCCATTCCCTTAGCAACCATTCAGATTATTACTCACCATGTTTATTTATTAAAGTTTATTTAAAAATATATTTATTAAAGGCAGATGAAAGTTTGGCGATGACATATGACATCATCAGGTGGGAAAAACTGTGCTATAGGGAAAAAACCCGCAAAGTATTTTTTAATTAATATTTTTGAAAAACCGTGGTATAGACTTTTTGCGAAATTCGAACCCGCGAAAATCGAGGGAACACGTATATTTGCTGAATAAGAAGTAAAAGCCAAGAACAAGAATTATTAGATTGAGATTTTAAGAAAAAAAATATCATACGGATTATGCATTGGGCATTTGGAATTGGTTATAATGGGTGTGTGTGTGTGAGTCTTCGGAGAGGGGCTGCATACAAATCTAATAAAACTGATGGCAGAAAAAGACCTCATGATCTATCTAGTCTGCCCTTATACTATTTTTTTGTATTTTATCTTGGGATGGATCTATGTTTATCCCAGGCATGTTTAAATTCAGTTACTGTGGATTTATCTACCACGTCTGCTGGAAGTTTGTTCCAAGGATCTACTACTCTTTCAGTAAAATAATATTTTCTCATGGGAAAATCTCCCTCTTCCTGCTTGTTATGCCTCTAGCTATGCAGCCAAGCATCCTACCCCTAAATCCATTTCGTCTGAAGTTTTTGCTAACACAGAACTGCCAATACAATACTCAGATTGAGGATTCCTTTTGCCCAAGTGCATTATTTTACATTTGGAAACATTAAAGTGCAGTTTCCATTGCTTTGACCATTTATCTAGTAAAGCTAAACCATTTACCATATTACAGATGCCTCCAGGAATATCAACCCTATTGCACACTTTAGAGTCATCGGCCAATAGGCAAACCTTCCCTACCAAACCTTCCCCTATTATTCTTTGCTGTGTGTGGTTTGTAATCTATTTGTATAATATTTTTGTACATTTGTAAATAATAATATTGTTAATACTAAGTCTGAGTCTTTAGCTGGCTAGCTTACATTATCTACTTGCTGGCTGGGGAATTCTGGGAGTTGAAGTCCAGATCTCTTCAAGTTGCCAAGGTTGGGAAACACTGATCTACACCACTGCAACAACTCTGCTGATTGTAGGGCGAAGGTTTGATGATGATAATGATGACGACAAAGGCAGACACAATTTACACTTCCTTGTGGCCTTTGCTGTTCTTCTCTGAGGGGACTATTCTTGCCTTTCTCACTCTGCCAACATTATTTGAATCTCTGCACCTTCTCGACAAAAGCTCCAATCTTTATTTAGATCTGGATGTTGGAAGCTACAAAGTCTAGCATTCTCCCCGACAGCTGGCTTTATTTTATGAGCACCGTACATTGCCGTTCCTCAAATTTTATTTTAAACCTATGCATATGGACATTGCTAAAATAAGCCTTGGGATTTTGGAAAGCTTTTGCAGGCAAAAAAAAAAAAAAGAGGGAGGGTGGCATTCATGGAACATATATTGATTTTATGGCACCAGTAAAAAAAAATGTGAAATTAAGAATACTACTAAATCCATTTTGGCAACAAAGCCATATGCTTTTGTTAAGTAGGAGGAATTCTATCACATATGATATAAACAGGGGGTTTTATTTTATTTTTTTAAATCTCACTTATTTTTTTTCTTTTTAATTTGACTTTTGATTGTCTTCTGTATGAAGGAACTGACTTGAAAATTTGGAAGGAAGTGCAAAATTATATGATGGAATTTCTATTCATGTAATGGGAGTTAAGAAGAAGAGGAGGAGGAAGATGAGGAGGAGGAGGAGGAGGAGGAAGAAGAAGAAGAAGAAGAAGAAGAAGAAGAAGAAGAAGAAGAAGAAGAAGAACAACAACAACAACAACAACAACAACAACAACAACAACAACAACAATAGTTAGAAATATAGAAATAACAGAGTTGGAAGGGACCTTGGAGGTCTTCTAGTCCAACCATGGTTGGGTAGGAGGCCCTACATTACTTCAGACAGATGGTTCTCCAACATCTTCTTAAAAACTTCCAGTGTTGGAGCATTCACAACTTTTGGAGGCAATGTGTTCCACGGATGAATTGTTCTAACTGTCAGGAAATTTCTCCTTAGTTCTAAACTACTTCTCTCCTTTTTTAGTTTCCACCCATTGCTCCTTGTCCTAACATTGGAGAATAGCTTGTCTCCCTCTTTTATGTGGCAGCCCCTGAGATACTAGAAGGCTGCTATCATGTCTCCCCTAGACCTTCTTTTCTTAAACTAGACACACCCAGATCCTGCAACCGTTCTTCATACGTTTTAGCCTTCAGTCCCCTAATAATCTTTGTTGCTCTTCTCTGCACTGTTTTCTAGAGTCTCAACATCCTTTTTGCATCGTGGCGACCAAATCTGAGTGCAATATTCCAAGTGTGGCCTTACCAAGGCCTTATAAAGTGGTATTAACACTTCACATGATCTTGACTCTATCCCTCTGTTAATGCAGCCTAGAACCGTGTTGGCTTTTTTGGCAGCTGCTGCACACGACTGGCTCATATTTAAATGGTTGTCCACTAGGACTCCAAGATCCCTCTCATAATTATTACTATTGAGCAAAGTACCACATATACTGTGCCTGTGCATTTTGTTTTTCTTGCCTAAATGTAGAACTTTACTTTTCTCACCATTGAATTTCATAGTACCTAATGTTCAAGTCTCTCAAGCTCCTTCTGTATCTGTTTGGGGTTTTTTTCTCTCTTTGATGTCCTTCACCAGAAGTGAAACCCAGCAGGTGCTGATCAGTTCCGGAGAACCAGTAGCAGAAACCAGTTTGGAGAACCAGTAAATACCACCTCTGACTGGCCTCGCCCCCATCTATTCTCTGCCTCCCGAGTCCCAGCTGATTGGGAGGAAAGGGGGACTTTGCAGTATCCTTCCCCTATTATGCCCACATAGCCACGCCCACCAAGTCAAGCCACACCCTCCAAGTCAAGCCACACCCACCAAGTCAAGCCACACCCTCCAAGTCAAGACATACCCACCAAGTCAAGTTACACCCACCAACTGAAGCCACACCCTCCAAGTCAAGCCACACCCACCAAGTCAAGCCACACCCTCCAAGTCAAGTCACACCCACCAAGTCAAGTCACACCCACCAAGTCAAACCGCAGCCACCATGTCAAACCACACCATAGTGGGGGTGAGGGGGAAATGAACCCAACTACTGTCCTTCACAGACCATTGTATAGGTAGCCCTCGACGTTCGACCACAATTGAGTCCAAAATTTCTGTCGCTACGAGAGGTCTTAAATGAGCTTGGCCCCATTTTAGAACCTTTCTTGTAGCAGTTATAAAGTGAATCAATGCAATATGATTTTACTGAAAGATAGTAGATGCACTACAACATTAAAAACCACAACATAAAATACAGGAAATAACTGGGCAGATTAAATGGACCATGAAGTCTTTTTCTGCCATCATTCGTCTACATTTCTATGCATCCCTGAAAAAGGGCCTTCTCAGTGGTGGCCCCTTCTTTAATGGAACATCATCGCCCCAGAAATACAATTCCCCCTCACCTTGTTGCTTTTCCAAAAGGCTCTTAATCAGATCAGAAGCAACATGAGAAAATATTATTTTATTTATTCATCCTCCAGCAGACGTAGTTGGTAAATCCACTGTAACTGAATTTAAACATGCCTGGAACAAACATAGATCCATCCTAAGATAAAATGCAGGAAATAGTGTAAGGGCAGACTAGGTGGACCAGGAGGTGTTTCTCTGTTTCTATGATAGTAAGTGTGAAAAAACAGTCGTAAATCTTTTTCTTTCAGTCCTGTTGTAACTCTGAATGGTCTCTAAATGAATGTTTGTAAGTCAAGGACTCCCATTATTTGATTTTCAAGATCTTTGAAATTATAAGAGGCTGGGCTGAGTACCAGGAATAGCAGAGAGAAAATAGCGTTCAGGTCTCTGAGTCCTTTTGAGTGGGTGAGGGGAGAAAGGCATCAAAACACACAGAAATGCAACATGAGAAAAGTCACAATATGTTGAAATATATGTCGGGGAGTTAAAAGAGACGTTTGCACCCGAAGAGATACATCTCCACATAGATATTTTGAAGGAAAGCGTATTTTGAAGTGCGTACTAAAATTCTCATATTGCATGATGATTAAGGGCGAAAAGATGGTTTAATTCTGAAATCCAAGCAATGAAAGAGAGGTAATATGGGCCCAGGGAACAGGCCAAGGATAGTAAAGTTATATTACATTTTTAAAAAGGTTCCCATTTCTCAAAGCTTTATGGTAAGAATGTTAGAAAGCTAAAGAAATGGGAGAAAGCTAAGTTGTGAGAAGGTTCTTGGAGTCCTAGTGGACAACAGCCAGTGATGGACTCCTACGGGTACGGTCAAGTGCGCAGAACCGGTAGAAAAATTTTGAATTCTTTTTTTTTCCCTTCTGGGCTCTGGGTATGTTTTTCCTATCACAGTAAATGAGGTTGAATGTATATAATTTTACAAGAGCTGTGCGTGCATGTGTGTGTGTATACAAATACAGTTTATACAATAGATAATATATATTTTTGTGTGCCTGTGTGTAATATCTATGTATACATAGAATTGAATAGTATAGCACGCAACAGATTCAAACTTAATATTAACCGCTCCAAACTTGACTGTAAAAAATATGACTTTAGTAGTCGAGTTGTCAAAGAGTGGAACCCATTACCTGACTCAGTAGTGTCAACCTCTAACCCACAACATTTTTCCCTTAGACTATCCACGATTGAGCTCTCCAGGTTCCTTAGAGGTCAGTAAGGGGCGTGCATAAGTGCACCAGTGTGCCTTCCGTCCCCTGTCCAATTGTCTCTCCTTATCTCATTTATCTTTTCTTCCTTTCAAATATGTTCACCTATACTTTTATATCTTTTCTTCTATTCTTTTCTTTACTTATATTATTACATATCTTTCTCTTCAATGTGTATTATGTATTGGACAAAATAAATAAATAAATAAATAAATAAATAAATAAATAAATAAATAAATAAATAAATAAATAAATAAATAAAATAAAATAAAATAAAATAAATAAAATAAATAAAATAAATAAAATAAATAAAATAAATAAAATAAATAAAATAAATAAAATAAATAAAATAAATAAAATAAATAAAATAAATAAATGTTCAGTAATAGTAAATAAATAGGGAAATTGTATCTCTTTGAGTCAAGGAGAGGCCAGGCACCCTAACCCAAACCCTTGATGTGAGTGATGTCAAGTTGGCCACCTTTAAGCCAATCACATGACCTTTAAGCCATGCCCCAGTCACATGATCATCAAGCCACTCCCATCTGGTCACATGGCTGGTCAGCCACACCCAAAAAATAAATCCTACCCACAGTGGTGTAGTAAACCTTTTTGCAGCTCTTCACTGCCCGAACTCTTGATGTGAGTGGTGTCAAGTTGGCCACCTTTATGCCAGCCACATGACCTTTAAGCCATTCCCCGGTCACATGATCATCAAACCACTCCCACCTAGTCACATGGCTGGCAAGCCACACCCACAAAATAAACCACGCCCACAGTGTGGTAGTAAAGATTTTTGCAGCCTTCTTTTCCCATATACTATCTTAAACACTCCTCTCCCTTATTTCATTTTGCTTATTTTTTTAATAAAAACATGCATTTCTCCTGACGCGCCCAATCCACACATCCATATAACCGAGTTGACAGGCGCAGCCTTTTCTACTAAGTCGTTTTTTTGCCTCTTTGAGCAACCTCTATTCCTCACCGCAGTCGGCATTCTTACCCTCTGGCTTTCTAAGAGCATTTTGCAAGTTTGGAAAATTTCCCCATCCATTTTTCATCCCTAGTAAACTTTCTACCCACGTTAGGCTAATTCATGCGCTTTCCTGTATTTTTAATACATAACTTGCAGGCAGCCCCCTCCGTTTTCTCAGCCATGCTGCAATTCCTTGGCCTCTGATACATCAATTTTCAGATCCGTATACTTCTCTGGATCATATAATATATTTAACATTATCTCAGCTTCTCAGCCAACATCATTTCCAACAAAAAAAGGAGACATATATTCACATCTGGAGCCAACGCATCTCAAAAGTGTTTCTTATACATTTATCTCGAAATGCATTAAACAAGCACAGGGTCACGACACTTCCTTCTCTTACTCCATGCTCGGGGCCGAACTAGTCACTAAGCACTCAATTTATTCCCACTCAGACTTTACTCCTATCATATACCGCTCTTATCGCATTCAACCGCTAACCTTCAAACTTCATATTTCCCCCAGAACATTCCATAATTCATGCCAGTTTATTTGAAATATAAACTTTCTCTGTATCAACCAAGTATAATAAACATCCTTTCTTGCTAGCTTTTTTCAAGGACTTGTAAAAATCAAGTAAGTACTCAGCCCCCAACTCCTGGCCAAAATAAAGTGACATTGCAATTTCCAAGTAATCCTTCTTCTCTTCTCTTCTCTTCTCTCCCCTTTTCTTCTCTTCTCTTCTCCTCTCTTCTCATCTCTTCTCCTCTCTTCTCTTCTCTTCTCTTCTCTTCTCTTCTCATCTCTTCTCTTCTCCTCTCCTCTCCTCTCTTCTCCTCTCCTCTCCTCTCTTCTCTTCTCTTCTCCTCTCCTCTCTTCTCTTCTCTTCTCTTTTCTTCTCTTCTCCTCTCTTCTCTTCTCTTCTCTCCCCTTTTCTTCTCTTCTCTTCTCATCTCTTCTCCTCTCTTCTCTTCTCTTCTCATCTCTTCTCTTCTCCTCTCCTCTCCTCTCCTCTCCTCTCCTCTCTTCTCCTCTCCTCTCTTCTCTTCTCTTCTCTTCTCTTCTCCTCTCCTCTCTTCTCTTCTCTTCTCCTCTCTTCTCTTCTCTTCTCCTCTCTTCTCTTCTCTTCTCTCCCCTTTTCTTCTCTTCTCTTCTCATCTCTTCTCATCTCTTCTCTTCTCCTCTCCTCTCCTCTCCTCTCTTCTCCTCTCCTCTCTTCTCTTCTCCTCTCCTCTCTTCTCTTCTCCTCTCTTCTCTTCTCTTCTCCTCTCTTCTCTTCTCTCCCCTTTTCTTCTCTTCTCTTCGCTTCTCCTCTCTTCTCATCTCTTCTCCTCTCCTCTCCTCTCTTCTCTTCTCATCTCTTCTCTTCTCTTCTCATCTCCTCTCTTCTCTTCTCTTCTCCTCTCTTCTCTTCTCTTCTCATCTCTTCTCTTCTCTTCTCTCTTCTCATCTCTTCTCTTCTCTTCTCCTCTCCTCTCTTCTCTTCTCCTCTCCTCGCTTCTCTTCTCATCTCTTCTCTTCTCTTCTCTTCTCATCTCTTCTCTTCTCATCTCTTCTCTTCTCCTCTCCTCTCCTCTCTTCTCCTCTCTTCTCTTCTCTTCTCCTCTCCTCTCTTCTCTTCTCTTCTCCTCTCTTCTCTTCTCCTCTCTTCTCTTCTCATCTCTTCTCTTCTCTTCTCTTCTCCTCTCCTCTCCTCTCCTCTCCTCTCTTCTCCTCTCTTCTCTTCTCATCTCTTCTCTTCTCTTCTCTCTTCTCATCTCTTCTCTTCTCTTCTCCTCTCTTCTCTTCTCTTCTCCTCTCTTCTCTTCTCATCTCTTCTCTTCTCTTCTCTTCTCATCTCTTCTCTTCTCTTCTCCTCTCTTCTCCTCTCCTCTCCTCTCTTCTCATCTCTTCTCTTCTCTTCTCCTCTCCTCTCCTCTCCTCTCCTCTCTTCTCATCTCTTCTCTTCTCTTCTCCTCTCCTCTCCTCTCCTCTCTTCTCCTCTCTTCTCTTCTCATCTCTTCTCTTCTCTTCTCCTCTCTTCTCCTCTCCTCTCCTCTCTTCTCATCTCTTCTCTTCTCTTCTCCTCTCCTCTCCTCTCCTCTCTTCTCCTCTCTTCTCTTCTCATCTCTTCTCTTCTCTTCTCTCTTCTCATCTCTTCTCTTCTCTTCTCCTCTCTTCTCTTCTCTTCTCCTCTCTTCTCTTCTCATCTCTTCTCTTCTCTTCTCATCTCTTCTCTTCTCCTCTCCTCTCCTCTCCTCTCTTCTCTTCTCCTCTCCTCTCTTCTCTTCTCTTCTCATCTCTTCTCATCCCTTCTCCTCTCCTCTCCTCTCCTCTCTTCTCTTCTCTTCTCCTCTCTTCTCTTCTCCTCTCTTCTCATCTCTTCTCATCTCTTCTCCTCTCTTCTCTTCTCATCTCCTCTCTTCTCCTCTCTTCTCTTCTCTTCTCATCTCTTCTCATCCCTTCTCCTCTCCTCTCCTCTCCTCTCTTCTCTTCTCTTCTCCTCTCTTCTCTTCTCCTCTCTTCTCATCTCTTCTCATCTCTTCTCCTCTCTTCTCTTCTCATCTCCTCTCTTCTCCTCATTCCTCTTCTCATCTCCTCTTCTCTTCTTCTCTCTTCTCGTTTCTTCTCTTCTCCTCTCCTCTCTTCTCTTCTCTTCTCATCTCTTGTCTTCTCTTCTCCTCTCCTCTCCTCTCCTCTCTTCTCATCTCTTCTCTTCTCCTCTCTTCTCTTCTCCTCTCCTCTCTTCTCCTCATTCCTCTTCTCATCTCCTCTTCTCTTCTTCTCTCTTCTCGTTTCTTCTCTTCTCCTCTCCTCTCTTCTCTTCTCTTCTCATCTCTTGTCTTCTCTTCTCCTCTCCTCTCCTCTCTTCTCATCTCTTCTCTTCTCCTCTCTTCTCTTCTCCTCTCCTCTCTTCTCTTCTCATCTCCTCTCCTCTCTTCTCTTCTCTTCTCTTCCCTTTTCTTCCCATCTCTTCTCTTCTCTTCCCTTCCCATCTCTTCTCTTCCCTTCTCTTCTCCTCTCCTCTCTTCCCTTCCCTTCTCATCTCTTCACTTCCCTTTCCTTCTCTCCCTTTTTCTTCTCCTTCTCCTCTTTCTTCTCTTTCTCTTTAGGAATGGGGTGAAGTCAACTGTAGACAGTCTAAGGTTAAGATTTTTGGGGTTTGGGGGAAAAACCACAGAGTCAGGTAGGGCGCTCCATGCATTGACCACTCTGTTGCTGAAGTTGTATTTTCTGCAGTCAAGTTTCGAGCGGTTTACATTGAGTTTGAATCTATTTTGTGCGTGTCTGTTGTTGCGGTTGAAGGTGAAGTATTCATTGACCAGTAGCAGTGAAGGGCTGCAAAATTATTTACAATCATACTGTGGGCGTGGCTTATTTTGTGGGTGTGTTTTGCAAGCCATGTGACCAGGTGGGAGTGGCTTGATGATCATATGATCAGGGGGCAGCTTAAAGGTTAGGGTTAGGGTTAGGGTGCCCGGCCTCTCCTCAGCTCAAAGAGATACAATTTCAGGTAGAGTGCAGTACTGCAGGCCACTGAAGCTGACTGTAGATTTGTAGGTCAGCAGTTCAAATCTCATCACCGGCTCAAGGCTGACTCAGCCTTCCATCCTTCCAAGGTGGGTAAAATGAGGACCCAGATTGTGGGGGAAATATTATTATTATTATTATTATTATTATTATTATTATTATTATTTAGATTTGTATGCCGCCCCTCTCCATAGATATGCTGGCTCTGTTTAAAAAGTGCTATTGCTAACATGTTGTAAGCCGCCCTGAGTCTAAGGAGAAGGGCGGCATAAAAATCAAATAAATAAATAAATAAATAAATACATAAATTTCCCTACCTATTTACTATTACTGAACATCCAAAGTATACTATTATTATTATAACAAATTTAATCCTAATAATTAATAATAATAATAATAATTTATTAGATTTGTATGCCGCCCCTCTCTGCAGACTCGGGGTGGCTCACAACAACAATAATAACAATACGACAATGTAACAAATCTAATACAGTGATACCTTGTCTTACAAACTTAATTGGTTCTGGGATGAGGTTCTTAAGGTGAAAAGTTTGTAAGACGGAACAATATTTCCCATAGGAATCAATGAAAAAGCAATTAATGCGTGCAACTCCAAAATTCACCCCTTTTGCCAGCCGAAGCACCCGTTTTTACACCGCTGGGATTCCCCTGAGGCTCCCCTCCATGAGAAACCCCACCTCCGGACTTCTGTGTTTTTGCGATGCTGCGATTTCCCTGAGGCTCCCCTCACTGGGAAACCCCACCTCCGGACTTCCGTTGCCAGTGAAGCGCCCGTTTTTGCGCTGCTGGGATTCCCCTGCAACATCGCAAAAACACAGAAGTCCAGGGGTGGTGTTTCCCATGGAGGGGAGCCTCAGGGGAATCCCAGCAGCACAAAAATGGGTGCTTTGCTGGCAATGGAAGTCCGGAGGTGGTGCATCACAGTGGTGGCGGTGGGTTTGTAAGGTGAAAATAGTTTGTAAGAAGAGACAAAAAAATCTTAAACCCTGGGTTTGTATCTCGAAAAGTTTGTATGACGAGGCGTTTGTAAGACGAGGTATCACTGTATTTTAAAAAAGCATCTAAAAACCCATCATTTAAAAACCATACAACACAAGCATAGCATACATAAAACTATATAATCCTGGGGGAGATGTCTCAATTCCCCCATGCATCTAAGATGTCTCAATTCCCCCATGCCTGGCGATACGTCACCCTGAGTGACATCAAGTTGGCCACCTTTAACCCAGTCATATCACCTTTAGGCCACCCCAGTCACATGATCATCAAAACACTCCCACTTGGTCACATGGCCAGCAAGCCACACGCACAAAATAACCCACGCCCTTAGTGTGGTAGTAAAAAAAATGTGGATGCTTTCTAATGTATTTATGTCCAAAATTATTATTATTATTTTATTTATTAGATTTGTATGATGCCCCTCTCCGAAGACTCTGAGCGGCTAGATTAAATAAATTATTATTAAATAAATTATTATTCCTCTGCATGAAATTTCTCAGTAGGAGTATCCCCTGCTTATCCTCTCTGCAGTCTGAAGTATGGAGTAGGGTGGATTGTGCAAGTACGATTGACCTCTCCAGGTTCCTAAGAGGTCAGTAAGGGGCGTGCATAAGTGCACCAGTGTGCCTTCCGTCCCCTGTCCAATTGTCTCTCCTTATCTCATTTATCTTTTCTTCCTTTCATATATGTTCTCCTATATTTTTATATCTTTTCTTCTATCCCTTTCTTTATTTATATTATTACATATCTATTCTCTTCAATGTGTATTATGTATTGGACAAAATAAATAAATAAAAATAAATAAAATAAATTTTTCATTTGCATCCAGCCAAGGAAAAAACCAACTCCACATGCCTTTCTTTGCTCACTTCCCTATGGAGCCAAAGAAATCTGACACCAAAACTCCCCGTGTTTTTTTTCTCTATGCAAAAGGAAGGCAACTACACTGACTGAGATTAGAAATGAAATGTTTACACCGCACGCAAGATTGATTGTACGGGGGTCCCCCCACCCTTCACCTCCTTTGAAGGTGGCGGCGTGTGTAACGTTCCTGTCCATCAGGTTGTTAACTAACCATGAAACACAAACAGAAATGTTAGCTCTTGCCCTGATTTCTTTTCGTATTCTTTCTCTTTTTTTTCTTTTATCAATAAACATCGCAAGGGAATGACTTCACTGGGCTGAGAGAGAGAGAGAGAGAAGCTGTGTTTTCTGCCTGTCAATCACCGCATCTCTGGAGACGGGATTTTTTTTTTAATGAAAGGGAGAGAGGGCTGATTGGAAAACTTGCCCTTAAGATTGCAAAAATAAAATTTTAAAAATAGCAATAAAATTAAAATCCCGTCCTTTGTGGCTGGCCCATCACGGTGGGAAATTTAAGAGGGACATTTGAACCGTCCCTGATCAGTTGAAGGAAGACCTCCCTTGCTTTGTTCTCCACCGTCTCCCCAAAAGAGAAACAAAAAAAAAATTGACTGTAACTAAAGGTCAGGAAGGAAAGATGGAAGGTATCACCACTTTTTAAAATAATTTTTATTAAATGATTAATAAATAAAATAATTTCTCCCTCTGGATGCTTCAAGGAAGCTTCCCTGAAGCCCCGGAGACAAAAAAATAAAAATAAAAATTGCCCAACAGACAAACCGGAAGTTCGGAAAAACGCACTTCTGGTTTGTCGTTGTGTTGTTTTTTTGCAATCCGGAAGGTTCAGGGAAGCTTTTCCGAGTGCAAAAAACAGCACAATGGGCAAACCAGAAGAGTGTTTTCTGAACTTCTGAATACTGGTGGCTGGGTGTGGTTTGATGGCTCAGCAATTGCCTGCTGTGTAGAAACTTCCTGGTGAGTCAGTGGGGTAGCACCTGGGGTCGTTGATGTAACTGAGGTATGCTGATTAGTTAATGGTTGTAGATTAGGCATGATATCCTGAGTAGTTGGAGCTTGCAGGCTACTTGATTGTTTTGCAATGTGTGTTCTGAGTCTGGTTTCAGTTTCTATGGCTGGGATACGTTTGAGGGCTGGTTTCCAGATGTCTGGTAGGTGGGAGGTATCATCACACTTGTTCATATTTATTTATTTATTTATTTATTTATTTATTTATTTATCTATTTATCTATTTATCTATTTATTTCTTTATTCATTCATTCATTCATTCATTCATTCATTCACTCATTCATTCAATTTTTATGCCGCCTTTCTCCTTAGACTCAGGGCGGCTTTCAACATGTTAGCAATAGCACTTTTTTAACAGAGCTAGGCTATTGCCCCTGCAATCCGGGTCCTCATTTTACCCACCTCGGAAGGATGAAAGGCTGAGTCAACCTTGAGCCGGTGATGAGATTTGAACCGCTACCCTCAGATCTACAAGTCAGCTTTGGTGGCCTGCAGTACAGCACTCTACCTGCTGCGCCACCCCGGCTCAGTTTTGGATGTTTTGGATGTTCAGCAGTAGTAAATAGAGAGGGAAATTGTATCTCTTTGAGGTGAGAAGAGGCCAGGCACCCTCACCCAAACCCTTGATGTGAGTGATGTCAAGTTGGCCACTTTTAAGCCAGTCACATGACCTTTAAGCCACCCCCTGGCCCCATAATCATGAAGCCACTCCCATCTGGTCACATGGCCGGCAAGCCACACCCACAAAATAAGCCACGCCCACAGCATGGTAGTAAAAAATTTGCAGCTCTTCACTGACCGAGACTCTTACCACTCCACCACCGAGGAATAGCTACTCTTTGCAGGAATATAGCTGGAGAAGGGAAGGGGGAGTTGGCAGGGTGACCAGCAAAATCCATACCATCCAATTAATAGGAAAAGGTTAATCTTCTGATTATATCTGATGAACCGCTTCGACTGGAAGAAGTTCAAATAACTTCTACTCCTTTAAAGAAACATTTCAAGTTCGCTTGCCAATACTGGACTGAGTCAACTTTGACTTAGAGGCTGAGCTACATTGGGAAATAAAATTAGAAGTCAACCCAGCCTTTGCGAAGTTGAGGGCTCAAATCTCTCCGACGGGTAACTTGATGACCTGAGCAAATTGCTATCTTTGCAGCCTAATCCACACCATCGGAAATTAAGGAGGAGGTTTTGGGAGAGCAGGATGAGCAGATAGGAAGTCAAGCATCTCCTTTTATCTGATTACTTTTCAAGGTTACATTTCTGCTCCATCCAGGTGTTTCCCCCACCCCTTGGATTTTTTAAAAATAAACGTCCAGGTTAAAAAAAATGCCACATTGTTCCAAATCAAAGAAAGGCTTGAATATAACTTTCTTTGATGGGGCAGGTGATTGAAAGATGTCTTAAATGTCTCTTTTACTGTTCAGGTGCTCAATGGAGTCCCAAATTTCTATCGCTAAGGGAGACAAAAGGTGTGTTTTCTTATTTCTACTTATTTCTAATTTTCTATAGCTAGGTAGGTAGGTAGGTAGGTAGGTAGGTAGATAGATAGATAGATAGATAGATAGATAGATAGATAGATAGATAGATAGATAGTTGTTTTAGTATTGGATTTACATGTTGTTTTTTGTTATTGTTGTTAGCCGGCCCGAGTCTACAGAGAGGGGCAGCATTCAAATCCAATAAATAAATAGATAGGTAGATAGATAGGTAGATAGGTAGATAGGTAGATAGGTAGATAGGTAGATACGTAGATAGGTAGATAGGTAGATAGGTAGGTAGGTAGATAGGTAGGTAGATAGGTGGGTAGGTAGATAGGTAGATAGGTAGATAGGTAGATAGGTAGGTAGGTAGGTAGGTAGAAAGGTAGATAGGTAGGTAGGTAGATAGGTAGATAGGTAGATAGGTAGAAAGGCAGGCAGGCAGGTAGGCAGATAGGTAGGTAGGTAGGTAGGTAGAAAGATATATATATATATATATATATATATATATATATATATATATATATATATATATATGTTAAATGTTTTTAGCTGGAATTTTAAAATTAAGGGAGACTAGGATAGATCCATTTCGGCCTTATTAGGCCTCATCAGCTAGCCACACCCTTTCTTTACTGGGATTCGATCTGGGAAGCTTCTGCATTGTAAAGCAGATATATATATATATATATATATATATATATATTTGTTTTTGTAGATTTTCACAGATATAGGTATGTAGGTATGTAGGTATTGGTGTATTTGGGTGTAAGATTGATGGAATCTTGGCGACGTTTCAATGAGGTCCCTGTTTCTGTCTGTTTCCTGCAGAGTTTTTGCTGTTGTCTTAAGTAGGCTTGAGGGGTAGCCAATTAGCCGAAAGCCTACTCCCGAGGAGACCTCCTCCTGAGTAGCCATTCCTGCCTTTTGGCAGCTCTGCGCGCTCATGCATGAAGAAGAGGCTCCTCCTCTTCTTCCTCATCACTGCTGTGAGGTGCTGGAGGTTCCAAAGGCCCTTGCTGAACCTCTACTATGGCACCAAGTGCTCGCCAACCTCTTCCATGTCTGACTCGGGCACCAGTGACACAGGCCGCTGTCACATCAACACACTGGCGTCTTCTTGGATAGAATCTGCTACCAGCTGCATGAGCTGCTGGCAGGCCACAACAGGCTCACCAAGCAAACACAAAATGTTAAAAGGTGACGCTTACTTTGAGACCACCAAAAGCATATTTTTCCCTGTCAAGTTCCACAGCAGACATTCATAAACATAACCAGATGTCTCGAACTAGAAGCAAGAGCTTAGTCTGAGATCAGAGGAAGCCTGTTTTGTGTTGTCAAGCACCACAACAGGCGTTCACAGAAACAACCAGATGTCCTTGGCTAGAAGCAAGAGTTTCTGGAAAAGGTGCAAAAAAGAGCTGCAAGATTGATAAAAGAAATGGAGCACCTCCCTTATGAAACCAGGTTGCAACACAACCTGTTCTGCTTAGGCTGTCCATGGTTGATTTCTCCAGATTCCGAAGAGGTCAGTAAGCGGCGTGTGCCCTCTTGTTCTTGTGTTCACTTTCCTATTAAAAACACTTCCCTCCTGAACCTTATTTAACCTTTTAACATATTTAAATGTTTAGATCCTGCCCCCCCCCTTTTCCTTCTGTCCTCCAGACTATACAGATGGAGTTCATGAAGTCTTTCCTGAAAGGTTTTATGCTTAAGACCTTCCACCATTTTTGTAGCCCGTCTTTGGACCCGTTCAATTTTATCCCTCTCTTTTTATAGGTGAGGTCTCCAGAACTGAACACAGTATTCCAAATGTGGTCTCACCAGCATTCTATACAGCGGGATTACAATCTCCCTCTTCCTGCTTGTTATACCTCTACCTATGCAGCCAAGCATCCTACTTGCTTTCCCTACCGCCTGACTGCACTGTTCACCCATTTTGAGACTGTCTGAAATCACTACCCCTAAATCCTTTTCTTCTGAAGTTTTTGCTAACTTAGAACTGCCAATACAATACTCAGATTGAGGATTCCTTTTCCCCAAGTGCATTATTTTACATTTGGAAACATTAAACTGCAGTTTCCATTGCTTTGACCATTTATCTAGTAAAGCTAAATCATTTACCATATTACAGACACCTCCAGAAATATCAACCCTATTGCACACTTTAGAGTCATTGGCAAATATGCAAACCTTCCCTACCAAACCTTCCCCTATGTCACTCACAAACATATTAAAAAGAATAGGACCCAGAACAGACCCTTGTGGAACACCGCTTGCAACCTGTCTCTGCGCAGAATACTCACCGTTAACAATAACTCTCTGATGTCTACGCTTCAGTATTCCAAATGTGGTCTCACCAGCGCTCTATACAGCGGGGTCACAATCTCCCTCTTCCTGTTTGTTCTACCTCTAGCTATGCAGCCAAGCATCCAACTCGCTTTCCCTACCACCTGACTGCACCATTCACCCATTTTGAGACTGTCAGAAATCGCTACCCATACATGTGAGTTGGAACGGGATTTGGCTTCCGTGCATATGCAGTAACCAAATCTCATGACAATATGCACAGGTGCACATGATTTCATCTTCAGGGGAATTCTGGGAGTTGAAGTCCAAATATCTTCAAGTTGCCAAGGTTGGGTAACACTGGCGTAGGTATTCTGGTCCCAAGCCATGCAGGGCTTTACAGGTGATAACCAACACATTACCAGGGTACTAATTCTCTTCATGTTCCAAAGATACTATTCTTTTTTTAAAAAAATTATCTCGATTGCTCCCATTCTCATTGAGATGTTGGCACATGTTGAGACCTCCCGTATGCAAAATATCTCTCCTCGCTTCCCAGAACAAGTGTTTTGATGCTAATGTTTTAATTTTATTTATTTATTTTTATTTATTTATTTATTTATTCATTTGTCCAATACACAAATACATAGGAAGAAAATAGACATGTGGTAATATATACAGTGATCCCCCGCTCTTTGCGAGGGTTCCGTTCCAGGACCCCCCGCAACGAGCGGGTTTTCGCGAAGTAGCGCTGCGGAAGTAAAAACACCCTCTGCGCATGTGCAGAGGGTGTTTTTACTTCCGCAGCGCTAGCGAGGAGCCTAAGATTGGGGGCGGCGCGGGTGTTTTAAAACATCCCCGCCGACATGAGGGGCTCGCTAGCACACCCCCAAACCCGGGTTGGGGGTTCGGGGGTGTGCTAGCGAGCCTCCCATGTCGGCGGGGATGTTTTAAAACACCCGCGCGACTTTCCAATGAGTCCCGAAGACAAACGCGTTGTCTTCGGGACTCATTGGAAAGTCGCGCGGGTGTTTTAAAACATCCCCGCCGACATGAGGGGCTCGCTAGCACACCCCCAAACCCGGGTTGGGGGTTCGGGGGTGTGCTAGCGAGCCTCCCATGTCGGCGGGGATGTTTTAAAACACCCGCGCGACTTTCCAATGAGTCCCGAAGACAAACGCGTTGTCTTCGGGACTCATTGGAAAGTCGCGCGGGTGTTTTAAAACATCCCCGCCGACATGGGAGGCTCGCTAGCACACCCCCGAGCCCCCAACCCGGGTTTGGGGGGTGGTAGGAAGCTCCCATTGTTGGCGGAGACCTTTTAAAACACTCGCGCGGCTTCCAAACCGAGTCCTGGAAGCCGCGCGAGTGTTTTAAAAGGTCTCCGCCAACAATGGGAGCTTCCTACCACCCCCCAAACCCGGGTTGGGGGCTCGGGGGGGGTGCTACGAAGCTCCCATTGTTGGCGGAGACCTTTTAAAACACTCGCGCGGCTTCCAAACCGAGTCCTGGAAGCCGCGCGAGTGTTTTAAAAGGTCTCCGCCAACAATGGGAGCTTCCTACCACCCAGCTGAGTCGGGGAGCGAGTTCGCTCCCGGACTCAGCACGAAAGCCCCGAGTGACAGCGCCAAGGAACGGGCCTGTCCACGCTGTCTCTCGGCGCTTTCCAGCTGAGTCGGGGAGCGAGTTCGCTCCCGGACTCAGCTGGAAAGCGCCGAGAGACAGCGTGGACAGGCCCGTGCGGCGAGAATGAACGGCGTGGGCGGGCGAAGGGCGGGCGGCAGCGAGGAGTTTGCGTGGGCGGTGGGGAAACTCCTCGCTGACGCCAGCAAGAGGGGGAAGACCCAGGGAAGCCGCTGCCATCTACGCATGCGTGCCCGGCACGCATGCGTAGATGGTATTTTTGACTTCCGGGTTGAAAAATAGCGAAGTACCCTATTCGCAATGGTTGGGGACGCAATAAACGGGGGATCACTGTATAAGGGTAAAAGTGAACTTAGAGGAGAGGATATATGAAAGGAAGAGAATATATATGATAGGTGAAAGAGAGGAAAGACAATTGGACAGGGGACGAAAGGCACATCAGTGCACTTATGTACGCCCCTTACTGGCCTCTTAGGAACCTGGAGAGGTCAATCGTGGATAAATGTTGGGGGTTAGGGGTTGACACAATTGAGTCTGGTAATGAGTTCCACGCTTCGATAACTCGATTGTTGAAATCATATTTTTTACAGTCAAGTTTGGAGCGGTTCGTATTAAGTTTGAATCTGTTGCGTGCTCTTGTGTTGTTGCGGTTGAAGCTGAAGTAGTCATTGACCGGTAGGACGTTGCAGCATATGATCTTGTGGGCAATACTCAAATCGTGTTTTAGGCGCCGTAGTTCTAGGCTTTCTAGGCCCAGGATTGTTAGTCTATTTTCGTAGGATATTCTGTTTCGAGTGGAGGAGTGAAGGGCTCTTCTGGGGAAATATCTTTGGACATTTTCAAGGGTGTTGATGTCTGAGATGTGGTATGGGTTCCAGACAGATGAGCAGTAGTCTAGGATGGGTCTGGCAAAAGTTTTGTAGGCTCTTGTGAGTTGTGTGAGATTGCCTGAGCAGAAGCTGCGTAGGATCAGGTTAACAACTCTAGAAGCTTTTTACCTTCTTGTGTCTTAGAGCTGTTCCTAACGACGCTTTTTGTCATTTGCAATAGCCCCGGATCCAGCTCTAAATGTTTCTTTAAAAGCCGAGCTTGTTTTACGGGGTGCTCGTCCAAGCTATTAATCTGAAATGTTTCATAAACCTTCCTCTGTATTTTTTTTAAATACTATCGAATAATTACCCTTTGAAAACTGGCTACTGCAGTAATTTCAGCAAGAGAGTTTGGGGATAGATATTAAAATGATAATAGCGGCACATTACAATAGATCTTCCGAGCGGAAACGCAAAGGAATGGAAAATTAGCAGCTTAAGGCAGGTTGCGTAAGATGTACGGTGATGTTTTATTGCTTTAAAAGACAGAGCTGTTGCTTCCATGCAATGGCCCTGATCCAGCCGTAGTTTGAGGAAACTAATCCCATTAACAGCTGGTGGGCAGGTCTCCATATTCACACCAAAAGACATTTTTTGGCCAGTGGAAAGATTTAGGACAGAACAAAGTCCTATAATGCCCATATGGCCCAGTAGCTTTGCAGCCACGTTCTTTGAGACAGATGTACAGCCCTTTCTCCCATCTAGCTTTTATCTACAGATTCTTTTTATTTAAAACTGAAAAAAGTATGGGTGTGGGGGATAATTGGGACACACGAGTACACAACAGATACAAACTGAATGTAAACTGCTCCAAACTCGGCTGCAGGAAATACAGTAACCGAGTAGTTGATGCATGGAACTCACTACCGGACTCTGTAGTATCATCACCTAACGCCCAAAACTTTACCCTTAGACTATCCACTGTTGACCTCTCCCGATTCCTAAGAATAGAATAGAATAGAATAGAATGGAATGGAATAGAATGGAAAGGAATGGAATGGAATTATAATAGAATAGAATGGAATAGAATAGAATAGAATAGAATAGAATGGAATGGAATGGAATGGAATGGAATGGAATGGAACGGAACGGAACGGAACGGAACAGAACAAAACAGAACAGAACAGAATAGAATAACAGAGTTGGAAGGGACCCTGGAGGTCTTCTAGTCCAGCCCCCTGCTTAGGCAGGAAACCCTACACCACTTCAGACAAATGGTTATCCAACATCTTCTTTAAAACTTCCAATATTGGAACATTCCGCGCATGCACAGAAGCAAAAAAAATGCTAAAATCTCATGCCCGTGAGTGTCCCCTCACACGTCCATGGATGCCGCCATCTAATTTTTGCTTCTAGCATGTGCAGAAGCTGAGTTGTCACAGCACAAGAGGAAGCGAAGCGGCAGTGAGGTATGTTAGTCTGGCATGCATGCATGCGCCTCCCAGTGTGTTTTTGCTTCTGTGCATGCCCAGGGAGCAAAACCTTGTGACGGGACGTGCGTGGGCATGAGATTTCGGCAATATTTTGCTTCTGCGCATGCACAGAAGCAAAAATTAATCACTGAAATCTCATGCACACGTTTGCTCAGAAAATTTTGCTTTCTGCGCATGCGTAGAAGCAAAAACAGGCTGGGATGCAGGCACGCATGCCAGAGACGCAAAGATGTGCGCATAGCACACTGGTAATGGCGGTAAGTGGAATCCGCCTGTTGTGGTTAGCTCTGGCCCTGCTCCTGCCCCAAGAACTGTGGATGTGGGGGAGATATCCACATGCTGCAGGCCTGTTTTGCCCCCGGTGGAATCTGCTGATGAAGGCTCCTCTGACCAAGAAGACATGAGTGACAGGGAGGAGGAGAGTGGGGCAGACAGCTCGGAAGGAGATCAATTATCTAGCTCCTCCTTGGATTCAGAACAAGAGTTAATGATACAGCCACGCATGCGGAGAGCGATGCATAGGCAGCAACAACTGAGAGATTATTATCAAAGAAAATGAGGCCACCTGTGGTTGGGTGGGGCTGTGGTAATTAGTGAGGCTGCTATAAAGAGCAGCCTGGGGTTTGGCCATTGTGGAGGATTATCTGATCGTTGTGTTTCGTGACTGCTTTACTGACTTGGACCTTTTGTGTGCTGATTTTCCCCCGCTTTGAAACTAAACCAGAGCAAAGTGTGTTTCATGCATTTCAGTGTGTTTCATAGGAAAATGAGCACAAGAACAAGGGGACACAATCTGAAGTTAGTTGGGGGAAAGATCAAAAGCAATGTGAGGAAATATTATTTCACTGAAAGAGTAGTAGATCCTTGGAACAAATTTCCAGCAGACGTGGTTGGTAAATCCACAGTAACTGAATTTAAACATGCCTGGGATAAACATATATCCATCCTAAGATAAATCACAGGAAATAGTATAAGGGCAGACTAGATGGACCATGAGGTCTTTTTCTGCCGTCAGTCTTCTATGTTTCTATGTTTCTATGTTTCACTTTGTGAAAGAAGAAGGACTGTGAATTGCCTCACAGCTGCAAGATAAGTATCTCAGAACTGATAAGGGACTTGTACAAATTACCAGTTTGTTTGGAGACGAGTGCTCTTTGCTATACCAAAAGAGGGCTTAGGTTAAGGGAATTTTCATTATAAAGAACATTGTGTTGAATTTTCAAACGTGTGTGTGTCTGAAATTTGTACCTGTGAATTTTTGGGAGGATTCTACCAGAGAGCCCGACAGAACACCGCCCCTGCTACCATTCTATGCTCTATGCAATTTTTCCCTGCATCCGATATAATTATTCATTTACTTCATTATATTTCATCATGTTTACATAATTGTTGGTGTCAAGCAACATGACCTGAGCGGTGTACAATAAAAAAAAAACAACTGACATTACTTGAGCTTTAACACACTTCTATTACCAACAATTTAAGATTTGCAGGAGGTTTTTGCCATCATAAACACACTCTTGAAATTATCTACTGTCATGTCTGAGACTTCCTAAATTTGTTGAAGCTATGTTATTTTTTTAATATTGAGCATTACTTATTGATCTGCACAAAAGTTTTATTTTCAATTCTCAGGGCTCTTTCCATTATGTAAATCAGGAAGGGCAATTTTGTCAACCGAAGTGAGGGGCGGCAGGAAAAAAAAAACTCATCATAATAATTGTTTCAAATTTTATTATGGAAAAAGACCCTTGTGAAGTTTGTGTAATAGGTTATGCATAATGAATAGAATAATATTTTAGGGGGAGTACGTGACGGCAGGCGAGCAAGAAAGACGTTTCCCAGTTGTGCATAAATGCAATTTACAGCCTGAGAAATATGTTTTTAAAGCCTGTAACCAAGAAATATTAAACAAAATCAAAGTGCAAATGTATTTTCTGTTGCAGCTTTTTGGAAGATGGGTGGGTCGAATGGCTGCTCTCAGGTTGCGGACTGTAAGAAGTGGCAAAGAATCAGACCTTTTCAGAGGTTGAATGAAACAGCAATAGGAATAGCATTTAGACTTGTCCCCAACAATCTGGGTCCTCATATTGGCGGGACCCAGGGGAAGAGCCTTCTCTGTGGCAGCCCCGGCCCTCTGGAACCAACTCCCCCCAGAGATTAGAATTGCCCCCACCCTCCTTGCTTTTCGTAAGCTTCTTAAAATCCACCTCTGCCACCAGGCATGGGGGAACTGAGATACTCTTTCCCCCTAGGCCTTTACAATTTTATGCATGGTATGTCTGTCTGTATGTATGTTTGGTTTTATAATAAGGGTTTTTAACCTTTTTTAATATTGGATTGTTTATATGCTGTTTTTATTACTGTTGTTAGCCGCCCCGAGTCTACGGAGAGGGGCAGCATACAAATCCAATAAATAAGCAAGTAAGTAAGTAAGTAAGTAAGTAAGTAAGTAAGTAAGTAAGTAAGTAAGTAAGTAAGTAAGTAAATAAGTAAATACATACATACATACATACATACATACATACATACATACATACATACATACATACATTACCCACCTCGCAGTGATGGGCTCCTACAGGTATGGTCAGCTACACAGAACCGGTAGAAAAATTTTGATTTTTTTTCCCTTTTGTTCCCTTCTGAGCTCTGGGTGTGTTTTTCCTATTGCAGTACATGAGGTCAAATGTGTATAATTTTAGAAGAGCTGTGCGTGCATGTGTATGTGTATGTGTGTGTATATACACTTTATATAGTCAATAATGTATATTTTTGTGTGCCTGTGTGTAATATGTATATACACATATGGCATATATACTGTACATAGAATTAAATAGTATATTCTGGATGTTCAGTAATAGTAAATAGATAGGGAAATCATATCTTTTTGAGGCGAGGAGGGGCCAGGCACCCTAATCCTAACCCAAACCCTTGACGTGAGCGACGCCAAGTTGGCCATCTTCAAGCAAGTCACATGACCTTTAAGCCACCTCCTGGTCACATGATCATCAAGTCACTCCCACCTGGTCACGGGGCCATCAAGTCACACTCACAAAATAAGCCATGCCCACAGTGTGGTAGTAAAAATTTTTGCAGCCCTTCCTTCCTTCCTTCCTTCCTTCCTTCCTTCCTTCCTTCCTTCCTTCCTTCCTTCTCTTTCTTTCTCTCCCTCTCTCTCTCTCTCTCGCGCACACACACACACACACACATACAGAAAGAGAGAGATACACCTGATATACAGTATATTGCAAGTTTTTCCACAAACACTGTATGTGCAATCATGTTATTCACCGGCGTTGCGGTCTTCTAGCAGTCGGGGGTGTCTGTGCATCAATTTTTAATTCCAACGGAACTGCCCAAGGAAAAAAAGAATCACCTGTTTACAGATAGCTTTGATTTCATGTCATATATATTTTATGAATGGGACTCCCAATGCCATCCCCCATCCCCTGTAAGCTTGGCTTTGTTACACTGGCAAAATGGGGAATGTCATAATAAAATGAAGAGATGCTGGAAAAATAGAGGGAAATGGAGATTCTCCACTGAATAAATCAGAATTTCAGTTTTCATTCCCACTGGATTTTTGCCTGTCTTCTTTCAAGGTTGGGAAGCAACTAAGCTCTATCATTGTATTGTATTGTATTGTATTGCATTGCATTGCATTGCATTGCATTGCATTGCATTGCATTGCATTGCATTGCATTTTTATTTTATTTTATATTTTATTATTTTATTATTTGTTTTGTTTTGTTTTGTTTTGTTTTGTTTTGTTTTGTTTTGTTTTGTTTTGTTTTATTTTATTTTATTTTATTTTATATTTTATTTTATATTTTATTTTATTTTATTTTATTTTATTTTATTTTATTTTATTTTATTTTATTTTATTTTATTTTATTTTATTTTATTTTATTTTATTTTATTTTATTTTATTTTATTTTATATATTTCATTTTATTGCTTTCTTTTACTTTATGTTTTCTTTTACTTTATATTTATTTTATTGCATTTATTTTATTTTATTACTTTATCACCTTTAGAAACCTCAAATTTCCCCACAAAAGAGAGTTTTGAAATTTTAATTATGTCTTATTTTAATATTTTTTTCCTGCTAATCACTTTGTCATGAATATACTTTATAGAAAAAAGGTCAATAATTTGCAAATAGATTAGTAGTTTAAATTTTTTTCTAGAGGATCTGTTTCATAAGGGGTGGGAACTAATGCGTCTTTTTAAAATATTTTGATTGTTTTGTGCTGGGTTTTTTTTTTTTTTTTGATAATGTGCTTTTTTTGCAATGTTGTTACAGTGGGCTTTAGCACTTAGGTTGTTGCATATGTGTACCCCAAGATCTTTGACAGAGTGAGGGATGTCTACAAGTTCGTTTCCTCCAAGTATGTATTTAGTATTCTGATTCTTTTTGCCAATGTATAAGACAGAGTATTTGTTGGTTGAGATTTGAAGTTGCCAGTTGTTTGACGATTCAGCTAAATGATCGTTGCCGGTGGTATTAAATAATTTAACATCATCATCAGCAGTTAAACATCTGCAAGAAAAGTCCAGAGACCCCAAAATCTTGATTCTTTTACACATGCACACAAATACACACACCCCTACAGACAGGAAGTTGAACAACTATCCTTGTGATGTGACCAGAACAATCTAGAACTGAACACACAAAAAACCATATAAATGGTGGTAGACTTTAGGAGAAACCCTTCCACCCTTCCACCTCTCACAGTACTAGACAACACAGTATCAACAGGAGAGAATTTCAAATTTCTAGGTTCTATCATATCTCAAGACCTAAAATGGTCACCTAACATCAAAAACATCATCAAAAAAGCACAACAAAGAATGTTCTTTCTGTGCCAGCTAAGGAAGCTCAAACTTCCCAATGAGCTACTGATTCAGTTCTAGAGAGGAATCATTGAGTCTCTCATCTGCACCTCTATAACTGTCTGGTTCGGTTCTGCAACCCAACAAGACCGACAGACTTCAGAGGAGAATCAGAATTGCAGAAAAAACAATTGCTGCCAACCTGCCTCCCATTGAGGACCTGTAGACTGCACGAGTCAAAAAGAGGACGGGGAAAATATTTACTGACCCCTCGCATCCTGAACACAAACTGTTTCAACTCCTACCCTCAAAATGTCGCTACAGAGCACTGCACACCAAGACAACTAGACACAAGAACAGTTTTTTTCCCGAAGGCCCTCACTCTACTAAACAAATAATTCCCTCAACACTGTCAGACTTTTTACGAAGTCTGCACTTCTATTTCTACTAGTTTTTCTCATCATTCCTATCATCTTTTTCCTCCCACTTAGGACTGTATGACTGTAACTTGTTGCTTGTATCCTAAGATTTTTATTAATATTGATTCTTTCTTCATTGCTGTTGTATCCTGGAATGGCTACCTTGTAACGCTGTAAATAGTTTGTTCCTCTTTTCCAGCGCTGTCTGAGCCCAAGCAGGAAGTCGCTCCTGATTGGCTCAGACGCGGCCGGCTCTCGCTTTGGCGGGAACCGCAAAAGTATAAAAGAAGCGGTTTCTCCCTGCAGAGCCAGTCGGTACTCGCTGAACTGTCACTTTACCTTGCTGAGCTGTCACTTGTTCTCTGAGCTGAATAAAAGTACCGATTGCTCAAAACCCTGTCTCTGGGTCTACTTCACTGGCGACGAACGAACGGAAGAACTTCGCGTGCAACATGGACAAAATCCAGATCGGCCAGGCTCCAGAACTCTTCGATTCCGAGAAAATGACATGGGACGAGTACATGGCCACCTTCGAGATATTCCTCGAGGCGGCGGGAATGCAGGACGCCGGAGCCGATCGCAGACGGGCTATTTTTCTCAACTACTGCGGCGCAGAGATCCGTAGACTTGCCCAAACTCTCACCGAGCCAGAACAAGCAAGAGCCACAGCGTGGGACGTCCTTCAACAGAAACTAGCGAGCCATTTTAAACCAACCAGACCAGCCATGGTTTACCGGCATCAATTTCACATGATGGCTCAGAGAGAAACCGAGTCAATCAGCCAATTCACAACGCGGCTTCGAACGGTACTTGCTCAATGCAAGTTTCAAGACCCGGAAGCTCGCCTTACCGACGCCTTGGTTTTCGGCATGAAGAGCAACTCGGTGAGAAACAAACTCCTCACCGAAGAAGAGCCGACGCTACAAACCGTAATTAAATTAGCACAAACCGCGGAAGCAGCCGACGCAGCGGCAAGAGAATTAAAGGAGCACGGAAGGCGAGAAATCATTGCCAAAATCAACGCCGAGTCTCCCAGCGCCGAGGGAACAGACGACCTCAGCCAGCCGACTAGAAACGGGGACAACTGCCTCCTCCTGCAAGACCAGCCGAGACATCCTAGAGCTACTCACCCAGCCCCCTGCGCGGGCTGCCGGGGAAATCACCAGCGCCATCGATGCCCCTTCCGAGACGCTACTTGCCACCGTTGCAACCGGAGAGGCCACATCGCCATCGCATGCAGAGCAACGGCACCAGAAGAAACGTTTGCCACACAACAATACCAGCGACCTCAAAACCAACCCCCCCAATCGCGAGAAAGGAGACCGTTCCGCAGCTCGGGTCAAAGGAACTACTCAAGCGCTAACCGCGACTACAATAGAGGTAACTCTAAATTTTCCGTGAATAACACGGCAACCAAAAAGGGGGCTAAAATTGTTATCTCATTGTTACTAAATAACCAGCCTTGCTCAATGGAGCTGGATACGGGCTCGAGATATACCATCATGCCCTGGGAAAAATTTAAACTATACATGCCTAATGTGTCTGGGGAACTGACAGTGTTGAATTCCTTGGGTATAAAATAGATAAGGAAGGTATCCACCCCACAACAGAGAAGCTGAGAGCAATTAGAGAAGCCCCAGAGCCACAAGATAAGAATGAGTTGCAGGCATTTTTGGGCCTCCTTAATTTTTATTCCGTTTTTTTAAAGCAGAAGGCAACAGTAGCAGAGCCTCTCCATCGTTTACTCCAGAAGGAAGCCCGCTGGACATGGGGGAAAACTGAACGTGAAGCTTTTTCTCAAATAAAAAATTTAATAACTTCTAAAAGTGTAGTAGTCCAATATAGTGCTTCACTACCCATTAGGCTCACGTGCGACGCTTCGCCGTACGGCATAGGAGGAGTCTTAGCTCACGTTCTACCGAATAAGACAGAGGCCCCAATAGCATTCTTTTCAAGAACCATGACCAGCACAGAGAGGAATTATAGCCAGTTAGACAAGGAGGCTCTAGCATTAGTGGCAGGGGTAAAGAAGTTTCACAATTACATTTTTGGGAGAAGCTTTGAGCTAGTCACTGACCACAAACCCCTACTAGGCCTGCTAGCCCCCAACAAGCCCACTCCACCGTTTATGTCTCCAAGACTAATCAGATGGGCCCTTTTCCTCTCAGGGTATCAGTATGAGCTCACCCACAAGGGGGGGAAGGAAATCAATCATGCAGACGGCCTCAGCAGATGCCCCATAGCAGACTTGGTAGAAGACCCTGTTCCTGCCACAGATGTGCTAATGATAGAACTCGAGGAAAACCCACTAACCACAGCAAAAGAGGTAGCTGCACACACGCAGCAAGACCAAATCCTTAAACAAGTGGTGAACTGTGTTCTAAAGGGATGGCAAAATGATATTGTTAAACCTGAATTGTGTGATTTTAAGAACAAAAGGCTTGAATTATCATATGTAAAAGGTTGTTTGCTGTGGGGGGATAGAGTGATCATCCCCAAACGCCTAAGGGAAAAGGTACTCAAAATGTTACACGTGGGCCATCCTGGGATTGTCAGGATGAAGAGCCTAGCAAGGGGGCATTTATGGTGGCCAGGGCTTGATGCTGATATTGAAAGTTGGGTTTCAAAGTGTGACCCGTGCCAAGAGTCTAGGCCCAGTCCCCCCAAAACAACTCCGGCTGAGTGGGAACAGCCTGCTGGCCCTTGGTCTAGGATCCACATTGATTTTGCTGGCCCAGTGGGGTCTCAGTACTTCCTAATAGTGGTTGATGCTTTCTCCAAATGGTTGGAAATAATAGCAATGAACAACATAACCACAAGTGCCACTATCAAGGTATTGAGCAGACTGTTTGCATCCCATGGTTGCCCTGATCTATTAGTGTCTGACAATGGACCACAACTAACAGCCAGGCAATTCGAATTATTCCTAGATGGCCTAGGGGTCAGACATGCCCTCGTCTCGCCTTACTCGCCCTGGGCTAACGGGTTGGCAGAACGTTACGTAAGGGTGGCAAAGGAGGCATTGCACAGGTCAGGCCCTGGAGATGTGCAACAGAACTTGGACCAATTCTTATTAACCCAGCACATTACCCCTAACTCGCACACACATGTAAGCCCTGCAGAGTTATTGATGGGGAGAAAGTTGAGGTCACCATTAGACAGGTTAAACCCAAGGTTCTGTGTGAATAATAACCAAATGTGCATGAAACCAGAAAGAGAAATGTATTTGGGTCAAAATGTATATGTAAAATGCTTTGATGGAAATGTAAACTGGATGAAGGGAATTATTGTTAAGCAAAACGCACCCAAGACTTATATTGTTAAACTGGAGGATGGTCGTTTGTGGAAACGACACATAGACCACATTCGGAAACGAACTGAAAACCAATTGCAACAACCCGCTGACTCGGACTCTCCCCCCTCAACAGACTTTTGTACATTGCCCGAACTAAGGAACACGCAAAGAGACTTATCGGGCCAGGGGGAACCATCCAGCGACGCCGAGCCATCCTCGTCCTCCGAGGCCTTCGTTGGGCCCGCCAGGCCAAGTCCGCCGCACCGGGAGAGCAGCGGCGAGCCATCCTCCACAGTCAGTGGCGAAGGAGAAAATGGACTGCGCAGGTCAGCGCGAGAGCCTCGAAGGCCTCACCGATTGGACGACTTCGTCACGTGGCTTTCTTGATGGATGAGTCCAACTATGAGGGGAGGGGTGTTGTATCCTGGAATGGCTACCTTGTAACGCTGTAAATAGTTTGTTCCTCTTTTCCAGCGCTGTCTGAGCCCAAGCAGGAAGTCGCTCCTGATTGGCTCAGACGCGGCCGGCTCTCGCTTTGGCGGGAACCGCAAAAGTATAAAAGAAGCGGTTTCTCCCTGCAGAGCCAGTCGGTACTCGCTGAACTGTCACTTTACCTTGCTGAGCTGTCACTTGTTCTCTGAGCTGAATAAAAGTACCGATTGCTCAAAACCCTGTCTCTGGGTCTACTTCAATTGCTTATTTGGCCCCTATGACAATCATTAAGTGTTGCACCACATGATTCTTGACAAATGTATCTTTTTCGTTTATGTACGCTGAGAGCATGTGTACCAAGACAAATTCCTTGTGTGTACAATCACACTTGGCCAATAAAAATTCTATTCTATTCTATTCTTTACCAACAGTACCACCCCTGGTTCTCTTACTATTCCTTTAAAAAAAAAAAAATTAGCAGCTGTAAGATAGGCAGACTTCAATTCCCAGAATTCCTCAGCCACCTTTTGCTGGATTAATAAATTGGAGAGGAAGGGCAGAGATTTATTTATTTGTTTGTTTGTTTGTTTGTTTGTTTATTTATTTATTATGTATGTATGTATGTATGTATGTATGTATGTATGTATGTATGTATGTACGTACTTACTTACTTACTTACTTACTTACTTACTTACTTACTTACTTACTTATTTATTTGATTTTTATGCCACCCTTCTCCTTAGACTCAGGGTGCCTTACAACATGCTAGCAATAGCACTTTTTAACAGAGCCAGCCTATTGCCCCCACAATCCAGGTCCCCATTTTACCCACCTCGGAAGGATGGAAGGCTGAGTCAACCTTGAGCCGGTGATGAGATTCGAACCGCTGACTTTCAGATCTACAGTCAGCTTCAGTGGCTTACAGTACAGCACTCTACCTGCTGCGCCACCCCGGCTCTATAATATGCAGTTAGAGATGCACTTAGCCTACACCTGGATGTCTCCTAGTACAGGTATTCTTCAACTTATGAACACAATTGAACCCAAAATTTCTGTTGCATGAATTTTGTCGTATATTATGACTATCCTTGTAAGTGAACCACTGCAACCATCATATGTATAAACCAGTTGCCAAATGTGGGAAGCTGGAATAGTCGCAAGTGTGAAAAATCGTCACTTTTTTTCCCGTAGCATTGTGACTTCGAACAGTCACTAGCAATAGCAATAGTGCTTAAATTTATATAGGGAGGACATGATTGAAACATTTAAATATGTTAAAGGGTTAAATAAGGTCCAGGAGGGAAGTGTTTTTAATAGGAAAGTGAACACAAGAACAAGGGGACACAATCTGAAGTTAGTTGGGGGAAAGATCAAAAGTAACATGAGAAAATATTATTTTACTGAAAGAGTAGTAGATCCTTGGAACAAACCTCCAGCAGACGTGGTAGATAAATCCACAGTAACTGAATTTAAACATTCCTGGGATAAACATATATCCATCCTAAGA